>NW_007730428.1:138522-139009 GCF_000696425.1 Galeopterus variegatus
GGAGACACCCAAACTTTTGGATATTTTGAATGCAAAATATGTATTAGGTTGACAATATAACTCAAAAATCTCCAGAATAGCATCATGCGGTAATTGGAGTATGAAATGGCATAGTCAACACTACTAATCTAGACTAATCTAGTATTTCTTCACTAGAGATTAAGCTCATTATTTTACTTATTACCTTTGTTAAAAACTAAAATCATCTTCATTAATATGTGCATAAATCAGTCCCAGCATACATTTGATGGTGGGATGATAAACGCTGCAATTTCAAGGGTGAAGTTACCATTTAAATTACTCCAGCTTTTCTTAATTTGAAACACAATTGTCACTTCTACCTGGAAGACTTCCTTTTCTTTCTCACCCCATTTCAAGGGTCCAGTTAATTTTTTCTTACTGCTATAGCTCTTACCATATCAGATGAGATAGTTATGTTTAAGTACAGGTTTTAAAAATAGGTTGACAACCTCTTGAGTTTAGACAG
>NW_007730428.1:139399-141941 GCF_000696425.1 Galeopterus variegatus
AATTTCTCCATGGAAGAGGAAATATCTCTTCAAAAGTCTAACTTAAACAGAGCTTTATCAATAAAATTTACAGGTATACAACCCTTAGAAATTCATAATTCATCTTATAATAATGTTCCTGCTTTAAGAATTTGTGGTGGTTTGTCACAGATTTAAAGCACCTAATGATATGAAAGGATAATACAGTATATGGAGTATAAATGAACCAGTTATTTTCTCAAATATTTATTCTTTTTAAAGCCCAACCAAATCTGCATGAACATAGTTGTTGCGTAAATTAAACATTTCTTCTGTGTCGTTAATTTGCAATATTCTACAAAATTCAAAAATGTAATCAATACCTATTACAGGAAGGTTATTTTTACCATTTTAACTATAAGAAACACCGATCTACATACCTAAATAAATTCTTGCAAACATTGTCATAATATAGTCCAGTGTTTAAAATATATGTGAAGATAAAGTCTCTAGAAAGTAGGGTTTTAAACTCTGATTAAATTATATCATCAGTTGAGGTCCTTAAGATATGTAAGACAGGTTAGTCCTTTAGATGTACTATGCACTGGAACTTCTTATATTTGTAGTGATATGTGTATACAGTGCATAGAAAAGTATTTCATGATGAAAATGAAGAAAACAAATGTGTGGGAAATGTATGTTAGACTTTCAAAGAACTAAAACTTACTTTTCAGACTAGGCACTGAATAAGTGAATAAGCAAATGTATTTTTCTTTGGTTATTTTATTTTATTTTTTTACTGTTTAGGAACAAGTACATGTAACAAACAGAACAGGGTTAGTCTAGGGGAAAAATATTTATACACATGATAAAATAAGAAAGAATAGAACAAAACTCAATCCATGATGTAGGATAATCTGTTCACAGAATATCAATACATCACCATGTTTGCACATTTAAAATACGAGTAGGCTAAAAGGAAGAGATTTTTTTGTAGGAATTGTTGACTTTGTTTCTCTATCTCTGTTGATTAATGAAAATGACAAGAATGCTAGTAATTTCAAAAAATCACAGCTGAATTTATTAGAGGAGGCTTTTGTGAATTTCCTTTCACCTATTGAACCCTGTTGGAAGGAGTTAGCTATGGGAAGGAAAGAAGAAACTGTGAAAGTGATGAAGACCTAGAAACAACTTTGGCTATCAGGTGTTAGTAGAGAGGAGGGAAAGCTCAGCATAGACACAGCCTTTGAAGGACCTGGCAAAGAAAAAAACACCACAAGAGCTGCAGTAGCAACAAGAACCAGCCTGTGGGCGTTTAGATATTTATAACCTTGATTTTACCTCCTACCTGGAGACTGGCAAGTATCAGCTACCAACTGCTGTCAGGAAACCATTCTGTGTCCACTTAATCAGGGATCTGCTACGCTTGAGTGGTAGTACAGAGCTAAGAACAGGAGGCATGCCTTTTTATCATTTTTCTGATAGACTGAGGCAGGGAGCAAAAGTACAGAACACTGCCAACTGGCCTGGTTTCCAGAGATGGACTGTGCACTGCCAGGAATGGAGATTTTGCAACGTGCCAGTGAGGGTGCAGGGAGATATACCTATCTTTCTTGCCTAACAAAAAAGTCACAAGAATAAGAGGACACTGAATAATAACTTCTATAAATTAAGGTCAGAGAAGAATATGTGGAAAGAATAATCCAAGAATGGATGCTTCTCAAGAGTGTGGTATAAATGACCTCATGTGCATATTTAAGGTCTAAATATTTTCTCATTTTTTCCTTTTGAAGAATTGAATACACTACACAAAAGAACTCTTACAACACATGTGAGGCACTAAGTTTGAAATAAAAAAGAGCCCCCCATACAGACATACCATCCAGCTCAAGATAAGAAACTGCAGGAACCTCCGGAGCTCCCTAAGGCCCCACCCCCGCTCCAATGCTCACATCTTTCTCCCCCATAGAGATTACCATTATTCTGTATCTTGTGTTTTTTTATTCCTTTCTTGTTATTAATAGTGTTACCATAATATCTATCCCTAACTAATATATGGTTTATTGTTGTGTGCTTTTGAACCTTATTTATGTGGACTCAAGAAGTATGCATCTTCCTGTGATGTGCTATTTTCATTCAACATTATGTTCCTGAAATTCATCCTATTGACATTTACGGTTCTGTTCCCTCATCCACACTACTGTGTAGTATTCCATTTTGTAACTATACTATGATTTGTTTACTTATTCTCCTGTCAATGTTCAGTGTTCTGTTATTATAGACATAGCTGCTATGTGTGAACACTCTTGTATATGTATCTGTCTGAGCTTCTTCGCTCCCTGTCTAGGAATAAAATTGCTGGATCATAGAGTGTGAGTGTCTTCAAGATTATTTTATGATCCAAATTATTTTTCAAACCAGTTGTGACAATTGACAATCTCACCAGCAGAGAATAGGCATTGCAATTTTCCCATGCTCAAATTGTTGCTCACATGATCAAAAAGATTGACTAATTCCTTACTGCTTATTGCATTAAGTGAATTTATTTTCATTTTATGTAGAAACTAATTTTTCTGGTTTACCA
>NW_007730428.1:143426-146751 GCF_000696425.1 Galeopterus variegatus
AGCTGACAGCTATAATATAGCCATGTTCATGAAAAAAAAATATTCCTCCAAAGTCTTCACCTCAATAGCATTAAATATTCCAGGTATATAACCTTATTGGTATTTGAAAAGCTCAGAAATTCATTACTATAATAAGAGTACAGTGGGCCGGCCTCGTGGCTCACTTGGGAGAGTGCGGCGCTGGGAGCGCGGCGGCGCTCCTGCAGTGGGTTCGGATCCTGTGTAGGGATGGCCGGTGCGCTCACTGGCTGTGCGTGGTGTGGGCGACATCAAGCCAGGGGTTGCGATACCCTTGCCGGTCACACACACACACAAAAAAAAGAGTACAGTAATTTGCAGATTAGATTATTAGGTCACAGACAGACAAGGAATACACCTGTTAGTAGAAATTAACCAAGGTCTAAGAACGTACATGCTTTCCAGACATACATCACAGATACAGACATATCATCTCTGTTCTCAAGACTGAGTTCAAGGCTAGACTATGGTATTGGACCAGTACAAACATAAATATATTATTAAATTATGTTTATGCGAAGTTAAGAACACTATCATTTGATTATCCCTGAAGCTCATCATCACTCACAAATCCCAAAATGATTATGTTGGACAACCAACCAGACAATAGATTGAGGTTGTAAGGGGAAAGCAAGATTAGTTTTCACCCACATACAGTGTGGTTGCCACAAACACGTATTGATGTCACGAACATATATTGAGTGCAGTTTAGGTCCTTTCATCATGTGAGAGAGAAAGAGAAAATACCAGCTTGAAATTAATGGATGTATTGGCTCAGAAGTTATCTTAAAAACAATATTTTGAGTGCTTTTAAATGTACTCATCATCTCTTCTCTCCCTGTTTAGCAATATTTTACATGAGGAATATCAATACATCAATAGCCCACCTGAGAAACAGGATTAGCATGGTTTCTAAAATCCATGTTATTTGGGGGGAGGCTTCAGTTCTTATGAAATTATAGTGTATTTTGTTTTAACTCTTACTTATTTACTTTACAGACCGTTCAGCCAAAAATTAATTTTTATAATTAAGTACAGCATCAATAGAGAGCCCGTGGTTATTATTTATATATCACTTTGGCCCCAAATGCAATTAACATGCTTATAGATGCATATAATATAGTAAGAAAAAAATATTCAAACTCTTTAAAGAGAACTTTTGGAAAATTAAAATAGACAAGCAAGATGGTGCCAGGAATGTGGTTAACAAACAAACTCTTGCCTTGACAGATCATGCACACAGACAAGGTGTGGCACAAATTGGCTTTAGGCTTTCTGACTGGCATCTAGATAGGAGAAAATACAGCCAGTAACAAGAGTGTACACAATTCAAAACAGTTATTTGGGAGAAACACGGATATGAAGGAAGAGAATATTTCCTATGGGTCCTCATAGAGAGAATATTCTATCATGACGGCTGAAGCACAGCTCAGTAAGAAGCAATTGTGTTGGCCGGTGTGATGTATACCACTTAGGCATTTTTTTTAAATGGTCTCCCTTAGTCCTGAAATAGATTTTAGATTATATGGCAAAATGGATGACTGCATTTCCTCCAGGCCATCTTCCATAAATATTATTTCTCTTAGCCAAGCGTCTTAAAGGTATTGAGCTGCAGCGAATTTGAGGTTATAGTCCTGACAAGTACCAGGAAAGCTGTAATTCTACGTTTCCATTTACGAACAGAACCTCTCATTCTAAAAGTCAACTAAATTGTGTGTAGCACAGGCATCCTCATATGGAAAGAAGGAACTGGATAAAGATGGGGCTGAACAGATCACTCAGGTTCTGACTAGAAATGTGTATGGGCAGTGCTGGGAATCAGATCAAAGAGTCTCCTCAGAAAACAATTTTGGGTCTACTTTAATGCAGAGAAAAGCAGGAGCTGCACTCCTTAAACCATGGTGGCAATAATCTGTCAAAAAACTCATAGTAAAAATGGCTGCCTGAGCCTTAGGAAAGAAGAAGGAAGACAGAGGAAGGAAGAGGGGAGGGAGAAAGGAAAGACCATCTATAGTGTACCTAATTGTGAGCAACAAACCTTCCTGAAATACCTTCCCAAACAAACTAATGGCAAAATGTTAAACTTGAAAATAGAATTGGATGACTTGATAATAATCAGTTATAAAATATTCAAAAAGTCAAGAATACAAAGAATTTGTTGTTTTGACTGAGAGATTCATCATGCACATTGGTGAAAAGTAGAAATCTGGGGACAGAGACTGAAAAATACAAATGGTCCATAGGACTATTTATTTTTGTATTCCCTGTTTATAAGTTCAACATAGAAAATTGAATATCTTTTTCTATAGCTTGTCTCTCCAGCTTCCTATAGTCTTTACTTTATCCTAATATATAAAACCTGGTCTGGCTTCACTTTTTCCTAGCCTGCCTGGTGCCTACCCGAAGCTGTTGGAGTTTTTGTTCCCTGTGTATGTGCCTTCCACATTTCGCAGTGGAATGTGGAAAGCACAAAAACAATAGAGGAAGAAGTAAAAAAAAGATTTTTTTCTATACTTGAGTCTGAGAGCATATAGAAGTGACTCAGATTAATTGAAGAAAAGTGAGCAATAATCTTGCTAAAATCATGCTTCAGACATCACATGAGCATGACACACATAATACACCAATAGGCCACACGGGGGCAGTAGATAGTCAGCTTTCTTACAGGAAAATAAAGTGTAAAAGGAGTTTATGAAATCAAGATTTGATTAAAACAAAATTTATTATACAGGTAATAAAAAGTCGAACTTGCAGAACCTTTACAACCCCATATGTGGTTTATAATAAACTGAAATCGCTTGTTTGACTTATGTTCTCACATTCATTCCATCCCGAACCTGGCTTCAGTTTTTCAAACAGCCTGGGAATTTTCCAGTTGAAAGGCCTGGGCACATCCTGTTTATCTCTGCCTAGGACACTCCCTGACCCCATCCTAATCTTTTATGTCTTAGTTTAAATTCAGTTTCTTCAGAAAGAGTTTACCTAGCCACCTTACCTAAAGCAAGTCTCTCTCACACAACACACAACTTTCTCTGTCAGCTCTCTGTGTATTTAAAACATGGAACTTATCCCAATTTATAAAGTAATTTATTCCTGTGCTTTCCTGTCTGAGAATTGTCTATTTCCTCCAGCATTCTGTAAGCTCCATGAAGCTAAAACCCTATCTCTCTGGGCCTTTTTCTAATCTCCAGAGCCTAGTACAGTGAGGCATAATAGAAACTCAAAAACTGTTTGTTGCGGGCCGGTCCGGTGGCGCACTGCTGCAGTGCGCCGCTTGGGAAGCGCGGCAGCGCTCCCGCCAAGGGTT
>NW_007730428.1:147096-190283 GCF_000696425.1 Galeopterus variegatus
GAGGGTTGCGATCTGTTGCCGGTCACGAAAAAAGACAAAAAGACAAAAAAAAAAAAAAAACTGTTTGTTGCATGAATGAATGAAGGAATGAATGAGTGAATGAACAAATAAACGAATCCCTATGACTGGCTTATTTTCCTCCCACTAATGTTCAACCAAGCCCCACACTCCTATATACATCTTTACAATAATAACAAGAATGGTAATGAATGTCACTCTATATTTTCTGACCAATAGACCTGAGAACTTGTCTGCAGGTTATATAAATTAAGGATAGTTCTGATACACTCTTGATTAAACACCGTTTCTCTTCTATTTAGAAACCTGACTTCTGGAGGGGTTGGGGTGGGACAAGCTTAGGAAGAACACAACTAGATCATTGAAGGGAGAATGATTTTGGTCTCTGTTCTCAGACCCCACATCTTCAATGCTGCCATGTTCTGCATCAGCCCTTGTTAAGGCAGAAATGCAAGAAAGGGATTACAGAGGAATTTAATGCTGCCCCTACCCACCCATGATGAGAACAACATAATTTTTCTGACTTTTCCTCACAACTTTTCAGATACTTCCTGCTGCATATAAAATGGTCACTGGCAAATTAGTACTAATAGAGGGGTATTGAAAATATCAGTATATAGGGTGTTAGGGTATAAAAACACCACCATATAATATAATTTTATAAAGTAATAGGGGCAGAGATGGAAAAGACAAAATGCATGGAGTGGAGAAGAACCACAGTGGAGCCAAGTGATCTAAAGACAATCTCAACACAGTTTTACAATAATGTGAATTCCAAAAGGCCAGAGACCACTTGCTTACCTATATTCACTCTATGCTTAACATAACACTACAATATGAATTGTTGATTAAGTAAATGAATGCTTCTTGAAGACTTAAATAGAAGCCACAGTTAATTTTAAATAGATGGTGGTGTTTTTTCTGACCACTGAAGAGCTCGTTGGGGTATAAAGTCTGCCTCTCATGGTTTCCATCATCAAAGCAGATAAATCAAGGCAATCTGCAGTGAATGCTAGCTCTTCCCCAGCCATGGTCTTTGTAGAATAGAGAATCAAACCTCAGCAGGACTAAGGGAAATGCTATAACCTTAATAATGATTTTTGGCTCCCACAGCTTTGGGGCTAAGCCTTCTCCCTTCTCCTACCTATAGTAGATGCCATCATGACCCAGAACTGGAGAAAGAACAAAACAGCTCTAAGTGACACCCCATAAAAGCTCCAGGTCCAAGAAGACACACATCCAAATGGAAAGGGGAGAAATATTCCAGGGAACGATAGGTGAACAGGGAAGGAGACAACTAAAACACAAAGGCATTGTTTCCTGACATGTAAAAGCTGTTTATTAATGGACAAAAATCTATGGCATGATGGTCTGTTAGGACACATGCAGCAAACTAGAGTTATCTGTATGTTTTAAATACTTTTGGGTATAAGATTTTCATAATTTCTTAGAAGTCAAAGAACCTTATTTTAGGTATTTGTATTTCTATTTCTTTTTATTCACATGACGGAGAAACTGTTTATTAAGTGTAAAATTAGGATCACAACAAACCTAAATTTTGTGAAAGTTGAATAAAATACTCTTAAGCAGATGCGAGTAGTTGTATATATAAAATACAGCATTAAAATACTGCCTCAGTGAAACACGGTCTTTATAAATAACTTTTCAATGGTAGCACTGCTTTTCAGTTTCATTTCTATTTTAATCCTTGATATTCATACACACCTAAGCACACCTGGAAACATCTGTTACTGTTTTAAAAAGACAACTTTTATCATAGTTCTTATATACACCTGCATATCACACATTAAAAATCAAATCTTTTTCTCATTTCATTTCCTCCAAATCATGCTACTGTGCTAATCAGGTGTTCTATCCTTTCTACAATCTGATCTTAGGTTACAGTACTCAACTTTCTCAAAGAACACAAAATGACCATATCTGAAGTTTGAATGAAATTAACTCAACTTTAATTTGCTTCTGGCATATCTTCTGGGATTTGTTTGTTTGTTTCATTTTGTTTTGTTTTGTTTTCCTCTGTGTGTGTGTGTGTGTGTCTCTTCAAAACTAACTCTGGAAGACATACCTCAACTGTTGCCGGCCAAAGATTTTCTGATTTTCTTAGGATTTTAAAATCTCAGTATAATCTAGGTTTCTCTCTCTCTCTCTCTCTCTCTCTCTCTCTCTCTCTCTCTCCACCCCTCTTACACACACACACACACACACACCTGGTGCTAACACCTCTGAGATTTCAGATGGTTGAGAAAGACAGAAAGATTACGTGAGCATCTTTTAAACTTGATGTGCACTCAGATATCAGGGAATGTCAGCGTGTGTGTTTGTGTCATTACAGGCAAAATTATAGCATCCTCTATTTCCAAATGTCAATAATGTATGGATCAATTCATAGAAAATGTCAGAAACATATTAAATAAATGTCGATAGAATGATCTTATAGTTTTTAAACCCAAATCAGACAAAGCTATGAGAAACATCCAAAATTTACATGATATTAATACCTGTAAGTGTTTTGTGGTATTAAGAACAAGATAAATGAAAAAAATACAAAATTCCGTCAAACTCAACAAGTTCTTTAAAGCTAGATGGAAAAGGCACTCATTGGGATTTTAACAAAGTCTTAAGATTTATTTGGAAAATACATATACATTTCTTAAGAGCCAAAACAAGGCATTCAACATACAAAATGACTGACACAGAACTTAGCCCATGAGAGTAATAGTTTTAAAGGCACAAAATCAAATGTGCAGTTCAGTATTTGTTATAGGTATTTGATTTTAAATTTCTTACTAATATCATGAACAGTTGAAACATTTGGTAAAACTTTTGAGTTTACCATATTTATTGTTTTTATAAAAATAAAATTATCAGGGAAATTTTGTTTGTAGATGCATATAACTGGAAAACTTAAAAATGACATAGTATTTATTAAATTTAGAAATGGTGAATTAGAATGATAGCTTCATAGTTTCAAATTTAAAATATACAATTAATTATTTGATTTAGGCAAAGTATTTTAAGTTGATACCTTACTCTTTACATACTGTTTTGGAACAACTAGAAGAATTTTAGGCTCACTCTATTTGTTAACTAGATTTATAAAAGTTATTTAGATACTCAGAAAAAAATACTATCTTAAAACTGAAGCATTTAAAAGAAAATAAGTCATAAAAATGTGTAAATAAATTTAAAGATACTGAGTGTCGAACATTTGTAAAAAAAGATCATTATTCAGATATTCTTAATATTATTCAGAAGCCTTTAAGATAATGGCTAAAAACCTATAATTTATAAATAAAATAGTAGTAGTAATAAGTAACCTAAGGAAGGACTAAGTATCTAAATCTATAAATTGCATAAATTAAATACCAAGCATTAAAAATAAACTCCAGAAGTTTCTTCTGCACAAAAAAGGTAGAAAAGTGTAAGAAACCTGCATTCATTTTTCATTAAAAAGTATTATTTAACAGAGGAATAAGATATGACCTTTTATGCAATTTACAGAATTCAAGGGACCTTCAAGATTGTAGTTTATTTTCTGAGGCAGATTTTGATCAGCTCTGCAGAGGACAATGATTAATCTGAGCCATCCGTCCACCTACATTGTCCAAGGAAATAAACTTCTCAAAGGCTTTCATTGCATTATACATGAATATTCTTTCCTTTTATTAGTCATATTCTAATTATAGAGGCTCAACAGGGTAAGTTTAGACTGACAAGAATATATATTTATTATCATAAATTCACAAAGAATCTCTTTTTACTTATTAGTGAAACAATGTTCTTTCCTTTTTCCCTATGGACAGGGTAAGGATGAGACCCACTAGAAAGTATTCCCCAACAGAGGAAATGCTTATGTAAGCTTATTTATGTGCTCTTTCCTTATGGAAGATAACTGACAATTTCTTTAAATGGCTTTTTCTCAAGGAAGTGGAAGAAAAAATGTGTTTTCATCACAAGCACCATTTACTGGAGCAATTCCAAATACATGGCATTTATATTAAACAAGAAAAAAATCAGAAAAAAATTGATTGCCTAAATTTGTGCTAGTATAAATTCAGTACTATTACTCTCAACTGGACTCCTCATGCTACCTAGGAAAAAATACTGTATTTCTCTTTTGGATTTAATCCATTACTCTTTAAAATGACCAATTTGATCTTTCCCCATGTGTACAACTCTCTGAATCCCCCTCTAATTCCCTGATTCTTCTGCCTCTTTCTTCCTTGAAACAAATACAAGTCATGGACAGGAAACTGTGTTGTGTCCTTCTCTAAACCAACCTAAAATCAATCTGTACTATGACCACTTTCCTTGCCTTTTTAGGAATATTACAAAATCAACTGTGTGATTTCTTCCATCTTAAACAAATTATCCACGTACCCCCATTCTCCTGATTCTATGCTTTTCTGCTGAATTTTTCAACAGGACTACTAGCATTCCTGATCCTAAGTCTCCATCATTTATTTATTCCTCTACACAATCCAATCCCCTTGCTTGCTGCTTTCATGACTCAACCAAATAGTTGCATTCATCACTGAATCAAAAATGCTAGTCACCATTGTTTTCCATTTCAGACATTATTTCTTGACTATGTAACATGACCAAACACAATCCAGCACACTCCCTTTCTTGAAATATGTATTGTTTTCCCTCTGCTGCAGTTTGGGTTCCTTGGGAAGGAGAATGTCAGATGGATATTAGCAACAATCGTATCTATTAAGGAATTCTCTTGGGATTAATATCCAGGAAAGGAGGGAGAAGCAGGACAGGGCAAGGGGAGAAACTGGGCTGTATCCAGCTTTAGCCCATGGAGATATCCGGGGTTGGAATAAGATTTCAGAGCTGTGTAAAGCGCAGTCCAAGTTGGGACAAGGGGACTGGGCCCTTCATCTCCACATTATTCAGTCATCGGTTTCAGGCCACCTCTAGGAGGTAAAACCTTGTGGGAGGCACACACTATACAGTCGAACCTCATTCTCAGGATGTGCTTCACTCCACTATAACCCTTGCTTCTAGCATGTTCTTTAACAAATCCTACTTTTCTTCCCATTTTTTAAATATTGGATTCCTTTTCACCCTCTTTGTATAATACATTCTGAAGATAATCTCATCTACTCTCATACTTTCTTTTAATTATTACAGGCTGAAGTAACCCAACTTTATATCTACACCAGATATTTCTTCAAATTCTAGACATACCTTTACAAAACCTACTTGTAGAATCCTATGCCTAATCCTCCCTCACCTCTTGCTATTTCCCAAGCAATCTTTTTTTTCTTTTCCTTTTTTTTTTTTTTTTGTTCCACACACAAAGGCTAGAATGACATCTTTAAAAATACAAATGAGGCCACGTTACCCTTCTGCTGAAAACTTTCAGTGACTTCCCAGTGCCCTTCAGATAAGGAAAAACATTTTTTACAGGACTCTTCCAAAGCTCTGCACATTCTGATCCACACTTCTATAAATTTATCTCCATTTCAGTTTCACTTACTTGGGCTTCCTCTCTAACCCCTTTCATGGGACTAATCTTTATATATTCTTAAAGTCTCAGCTCAAATGGCATTTCTTTAGAAAAGCTTTCATTAATTCTTCCAGGATAATGCAGGGATGTTTTTCTATAATCTCATTTCATCTATGTGTTTATCTAAATGACCATTATAATTATTTATGTAATTCTTTTGTTTAATTATTTTTTTCTCCTTCAGTGTAAGTTCCAAAGGGGCAGGGGCTAAGTCTGTATTATTTTTTAGTCCATTCTGAGTGCCTGGAATAAGACTTAACAAACAGAAAAAGTTTTATGTATGCATATGCTGAATAAAGCAACATGACTGACGAATGCACGTACAGTGACTTGAAAATGTATATGAATTTTTTATTTAGCACTCATTTCTACCACTGAACACAGTGTGGGCAATTTAGGAGCATCAGGATAATGCGGATGAGTAAATAATTCTGAGTTGTTCAACCGGCAGAATCTACAATTAGCACTAGTTTCAAAGGCCTATTTGGAATACAATGGAGATAGATGAGCATATATTTTCTGGGGGCAAAAGAAGATCTCAGTAAAAAGTAAAGAGTAGAAATCAGAAGATAACACAGAGGATGGCAAAATAATTAGTTTTTCTAAGGCAATAGAAATGACTAAGCTACAAAACAGGCATGGCTAAGTTCATTATGATAAAATGTTTAAATACAGTGAAGCAAATGGCAACAAGATTTATCCTGACCTTCTGGGTGAACAGAGGTCTGCAGGGATAAAGAATATTTTATAGATAAGAAAACAGATATAAAAAATAGGAAGGAACTTGCCCCAAACAAGCATATTTGAATTTTTAACTAATTTCTTTCTGACCTCCAAATGCACAACATTCTATTACATGAATCCCACCCCAAAGAAATGTGAAGTAGTTTAAAATAATGGTTATCAATTAATTTTCTTTTAGAGCCAGAATTAACTATCCTGATTCTAGCTGTAGAAATTTAAGTGAGAGGAAAAGGAAGAAGAAATGACTTTGAAGAAGGTAATCCTTTGATAGCTGTTAAGACAACACAGTGATGTGAGGGTTTTGTATTTTTCCATGAAAAGAAAGAGTTAAATCTGCATTAGAGGGTGAATGAGACACAGGCATTAAAATGTGCCAACATGTTGGGCCTTAGAAATAACCTGTAAGATCAAATGAAAATTGCAATCAGGACAGTCACTTTTTGATGAAATCAGTTTCTACTGATAATGAGCATAGGCCCCCAATTGCATATGGGAATGATGCAGCAAATCAAGGTACAGTTCTGCAAAACATACTCTGTGCAATATGGCATGTGGATTCAACTTTCCTTTATTTGATTGCACTCAACTAATGTATGCCTTGGAATGCAAGCACATCAAACACTACATCTTAACAGACTTTTGAAAGAAAAAAGGGATTTTCTGGTTGCTCTTAAACAGTCTGCTGGTTAGTTTACAGCATAGAAGAGAAAATCTAGCTTAGCACATCTTCAGACTGAACACATTCAGTTTCTAATCATGTTTCAAGTCTCAATTAAAAAATAGTCTCATACATGAGTAATCTGTTCTGAATCATATTGAGATGAGATACATGCTGAGATAATACCAATGCATCTACCTTGGGACATGTCTAGAATATTGTTACTGGGGAGGCTAAATATCAAAAAGGATTTTAGTATGGATGCATTAATTCAAACATTAGTTTTTGAAATATCAAACATATACCAGGCATTGTCTTAGGAAGAAAGGACTCAGAAAAAAGATATATGAGACATACCTAGTACAGAAAGACAAGTAAATAATTAAATGTAGTAATATATTTTAGCTTCAAAGATAAAAACATATGAAAGTCTAGAAATTGGCATACATGAGCTAAAACAATCACATCAACAAAAAGAGGAGGCAATTCTGTGGTAGATTTATGAGTCAATACCTGAGCTAAGGCTAGAAAGAGTAGCAGTGTTCTTGGGATGAGTTTTTTGGGACCAGGGGGAGAAAAAGAAGTCAGAGGACCAAAGAAACACGCTTTAACATAAAGAGTTGAAATAGCAAAGTATTACAGGTTTGACCCAGACTGTAATTTGAGAAAGTTACAGGCAGTTTGATTGGCTGGGGCATAGGCCATGCGATGGGCCATGATGAACGACAGCCGGAAAGAGGTCAGGGCTATAAATGTCACACCAAGGAATTTTCACTTTTTTCTACATGCCCCAGGAAGAAATTGAAGACCTTGAAACAAGACAGTGACACAGCATCACTACAACAGCAATTCAGTCTGCTAAGGCTAAAAATAAAAGTTACTGTGGCAGAAGAATTAGGAACTATAATTGTATAATTTAGCTGCAAAATAAGTATTCCCTCCCTAAAAAATTCCAAACAGAACTGATGCAAGTTATTAATTATTTAATATTGTTCTCTACTAAAACAGGGGATTTTTAATTTTATTCTTTGATTTCTGAGTGTGCCTGAGTGTGCCAATCTCCATATCTTATCATATAAAATCAGTAATGGTGACTTGCTTATCTCAAAAGGAGAGAAAAATATAATAAACACAGATGTATTTTAGTTCTCCTGAATTAACCATGAATTAACAAGGTAAGCTGTTTGAGGAGAAGAAAATTATATTGAAATTATAAGCTTTTTCTTTTTAATTTAACATTGTAATCACAAACAAGCAGGAACTTTATTTTTTCAATAAATGGTTTAGAGAAAAACTTGAAGTGCATGCCTCTGCCTTACTCAAAGCAAAACGTTATTGGGAGCAGCTGTCCTTTTTCAAAGGCTATGGCAAATCACTCATTAAAAAGTAATGCGGTAGAGTAATTTAAAAAAAAAAAAAAAACTAAAAGAACCCACCTCACACCAATGAACATGCCTATGTCACTTTGTAAAGTGTTTCTTGCCCCTCCCATCAAGAGGTGAAGTTTATTTCTTCAGCTCTTGAATCTGGGCTGCACATGCGGCTTACCTTGACCAATGGAATGTGACAGAATTTATGTTCTGGGATTATTAATAAGCTCAGGTCCTTTAGGTTCTACTTTCCTCTTGGAATCCAGCTCCACATAAAGAAATCCAAGCTCTCCTGTGTCGGAAGCCGTGCATCCGTGGAAAACAGCATGGGAATGTAAGGAAGACGGTTCTCCGTTCAGCAGGGCTGCGGAGAATCTCCGTGTGTGTGGCAGGGCCCCCGTGGAAGCCTTCCCGAAAATCCCTATTCCAGTATTCTCTGGATTGCATGTACCTGTCAACTCCCCCTGGTAATGATTGGATGTCTTATGAGAATGCGTATGCTCTTGTGAGTCTGGTGTGAGGTGGCAGTTTCAGTAACCCCATTTTTGGAAATACACTTTAAAAATGATACAAATGAAATTACATTTTTCTTGGTTAACGAGACTGACCTTTTGGGAAACTTCTCAGTTAATAAAAACAAGTTTGATCTGATTAATGTAACCCAGGTAAAAATGTTGAAAGGTACAACTAGGTCCATGATTTGTTTTAACCATTGTTCAGAAAAGAAAAATACAAAGAAATCGAGAGGTCTTCCTTTACAGATAGATGGACAAGGTGGTGGGGCAAAATAAATGGCCCCAAGTAACAATAAGTTTTCCTGTAAATTTACCCGAGGCACATGTTTCCCGGGTCACTGTTCTACCATACAGGGGTTTGGTTCTCTTTGTCAGAGACGACAATTACGTCGGTTAAATATTGAAGAAAAACAAAATCTGGTGGGCCCCTGGAGGAAGAAAGAGCATGCAACATGTAGGAGCTGATAGACGCCCTCTTTCTTATACAGGGCCATATATGGAGGACAAATGTATGGTGTGGTAAGATTAAATATGAGTAAAAAATTTAAAATTCTGTTTATGGAAAAATCAGTTAGTTTGAGCTTTTAAGTTGTTCAAAAATTTTTAAACAAAGAATCATTTTACACAAATAGCTAAATTCATATTATAAAAGGATGTGCTTTTTAAATAATTGTTGCCTTTAGTCGATTAAGATAAAAAATTAAAATCAAATAGGTGATGGATATATACATCATATGTTGTAAGTGTTAAATGTTTTACTTAAAAACCGCATGTGCTGCCAACCGTGAGAACTCTGGCCACTGGCCACAGACCTCGGTTTAAAACGCTTGCTTGCTGGTTAAGTTTGTTTCACGCTGAAGAATGACATGTACTTTTCTGGGAGGTTATGATCTGTGACTGCCTGAGAACTATCGGTTGGGATAACTCACTACTTTTGTCACTTTGAAGAATGATATGTACTTTCCCCAAAGATTATGATCTGTAAAAAATGATATGTAATTCTTTAGAAAGTTATGATTCAGCATAATCAATAAGAGGGTAAACATGGTATAAATAAAGGAGAACGGCTTTTGTCCGTCGTCCACTGATGCGCTAGACATCATTGGTCCGTCTTCTTTCTTTCTTCGCCGACTCCACACATCCTTCTTGGGCTCCAAGAACCAGCTGGAGCTGGACTCTGACACTCCTGCTAGAAAGAGTGGACACACAGAAACAGGCCTTGGAGGATGAGAGACCTCAGGCAGATAAAGAGTCCACGTGGAGGAGATCCATGGCAACCCAGGCAAGAGCAAGCACCCAAGCCCCACGTGCATAGTTGAAGCCCATGGGATCTTCCAGCTCTAGTCCGGCTGTCCAGCTGAAACCATGTCAAGCGTAGATGAGCTATCTCTATTTAGTCCTGCCCCAATTGCTGTCCATGGAATCAAAAACAATACAATGGCTGTGATTCCAAGCCACCAAGTTTTGGGGTGGTTTATAACACAGCAACAGGTAAATAACAGGTGTGGTAACATGCTTACTGCTACCTTTTCAGTGAAAACTCCCAGTGGCACACCATGCTCCTGCCATGTAGAAAATATCTGGGGGCTCAGTTTGTACAAAAATGTCACAGCATGTAGGACTCAGAAGCAAAACCACAGTAGCAGTCCCTGTACACCCCAGGATACATGGGAAGTCAATGAAAAGAAAGAGCTGCAGGTGACCTTGTGGCCTTTTCAACATTCACACCAAGAAGCAAAAGCAATAACACAGCATATCCTGGACAATGATGTGTGTATATCACAGCTGAAGGAGGCCAGACCAAGCAGTAATCTTGGCTAGAGAAAGATATTAGAAAACTCACTGAAAACGCTGAGCTTGTTTATTTTTAGAAGTATGTCCCAACTATGATAAAAATGTTATTTTTTCTCCCCTTGAGGAATCAAAGAAAAAAACAACAATGAAAATTTTCCCAATATTTTTTTTCTTTTTTTTTTTGCTGAAGCATCCATTTTATGTTTTGGGAATTACTATTTATTCTTACTTTTAAAGCCAGTCAGAATGTGTTTGGGTTTCTCTTATTTTTATCATTTTAAGCTGTAACACAAAAGTCTTACAATACAGCACACATTGTAGTATTGAAAGAAAACACTATCTTTCCTAAACAAACAGTATCCTGTAATGTCACATTGAAACTCTTTTCAACAATGTGTGTGATATGAATATTGCTTTTTGAAAACATGTGGTCTGTTTGGAGATTTCAATATCCCATTATTTAAACCAGCATGCCATAGTATTTCAAAAGTGTGTACATTAGAAATTTAAAAAGTGCTAAGTGATAGATTTTCAAATATTTATGAGACACTAATAAAATGCCATGATTCTCCTGAACATTTACCAAACCCAGGTAACCAAAACAAATAGAAATAATAAAGTTTTATTAATTTTCCATGATAACTTTCATTTTTATTTTAATTCTTTTATGGCTTCAAAATAATTGGAAATTTGTTTTCAACAAACAAAACTAAATATATTAGTACTTTGTTAGTGGTGTGTAAAGAAAACCTATTTCCCTATTTTTAGTCAAGCTATTATAAGAATAATACATTCTCTTCTTATTCAGTTGCTTTGTATTTCAGGGCTATATACACACGTCGAATGATTAATTTCAACCACTGATATTTGAATAACAAGAAAGATGGTCTTTAGATAATTTGGCAAGTATGCTCATAGCATCATTGCTGGGAAATATGACCATAGGGACATTGGTACACTAGTGATATGACTTTAATTCCAAGCACACAACCAGAATTAGAGACCAAATTCAAATAGCCTAGGTCTTTTCCTTTGACATAAGATGTATTTGATAATTATTGCATTTTTCTTATGCAAGCTTGAGTCTAGTCAGCTGCTTATGTTAAGAGATTCTAAGGTTCTGACATAGTAGTGATCTTTGGTAAAAAGGTATTTTTGTTGTTGATGGTGGAGTTAGTCTCTTTTTAAAAAAAGTCCAAAATTCTGAAGGCATTTTTTTTTGTGTGAAATTTACATCACTAGAATTTTATAATCTGTAATACTTAAATATTTTGTCTGAATTTTACAATATTGCATTTTTCCTGAAGATTTCATTAATGCATGTCCTAGTTCTTTGGAGATTTTCAAGGTCTGTTTAACAGCTTTTCTTATTCATTAGCAACTTCATTTAGAATCTACTAACAACTCTCTTATGACCCTGGAGTTCTGTCAATTGTGGTACTTTTAAATGTCTTTATCACATAGTTGGGAATAACTCTGTTACTTTTTACCTCATTTAGCAGCTTAATGATTATCTTGCATATATGACTGCCAAAAATGTTCTATAACTCTTACTAGTATCTTCTCTCTTTATGAGTGTCCTAGGCCCTGAGCCTACGATTTTTCAGAGAAGAGGGCCTAGTTTAGCTTCAGGTGGAATTACCCTCTCAAATGTGCTTTATCAGTACGTACGGTTTAATTCTACAGCACATGCTTGCTCTCTCTCGCAATGTTTATCGTGCTTGTGTGTGGCTTTCTTCTTATCTGAGAAAGGATTTTCCAACCAAAGTATATTTTTAATAAAATCATAGCTAAGAACAGAACGTTTCATCTGTGTAAAAGCTACCTTCCTTTCCCTTCTTTTCTTTGTCTTGGAGAATACTCCACCCAAACTCTTTACCAACTGCCTAAAATATTTAGTCCTACTAATCTATCTTCTTGGCTTCTTGGCTTTTATTGATGGACTAACAAAAAAGTAGGTCACTTGAAGTTTCCAAAAAGATCATCTCACCCTCTTTTGTTCAAAGTATTTCTAACATGGGATTGTCAGATTTAGCAAATAAAAAGGCAGGATTCCCATCTAAATTTTAATTTCAAGTATACAAACAATATATTAGTGCCGTGCATCCCAAATTATTTATGGTTTATCTGAAGTTGAAATTTAAATGAGTGTCCTGTAATTTACCAGGTAATCCTATCCTAATGGAATAACTCTTACTCTCATTAGCTTGTTGCCCAAACCTTGCTTGGGAATCCTCTGAAATCATTAGTTTCACCTCCAGAAGCAAAAAACTGCTGTCAGAGAAGGATGGATTTTATTTTATTTTTCACGTATTTGACTATTTATGATATTAGAACTGGGATCTCAGGGGTGACCTTGCATAGCCACCAAGAGGGGCACACCATTGGTTACTCCCCAGGAAGGAGGATCACAAGCCCTCTCTTGCTCACTGTCCACCCCACAACACCCCCCACCACGTGCTTTGTAACTTATTCAATCATAAGCATTTCACACCTATTCCGTGACAGTATTATAATATCAAGGATCCCCAAAATAACCAACGAGATCCTATCTGCTAGAAATTTTAAGTCTAACAAATGGTGGGGTGTGGGGGAGGGAGAGGAAGGTATAAGAATATTGTCTTTTTTACTGATTTTAGTACGAGTACCCTATGATTGAGCCATACTTATCTAAAAATTGATATTCTTATTATTAGAAACAGCCTATGCTGTGACAGAATACAGAGCATAAATAGATAGATTTCTTTGCAGCCAACGAAAGAATAAATGTGACCCCAGAAAGAAAAATATGCTGACTATATGAAGAATTGGGAGTCATAAAACCACAGAAATAATCTAATCTTGGCTGGACTTTTTCTTGCATCAGTACTCCTAATGTTGGATTGCCCCAGCTCAGTTCTCAGACATCTCTTCTCTACAGACGATCTCAGTCAGAGATGCTTGAAGAGTGATCTCTAGACTCCTGGAATGTCCCTGAGACTTTTGCGGGGATCCAAAAGGTCTTCCATAAATGAATTTCCCCTTCATTTCATTCAGGTATCTATATAAAGTTTTCCCTAAGAAAGATCTTCTCAGACATCCCACTAGGAAATAGCAGCCTCTGTTATTCCTTTACTTTGCCCTTCTGCACATTTCTTCATAGCTTCCTGGCAACCTAAAATAAAATTAGTTACGTGAAAATATAAGTAACACATTTGTTTGTACTGGGTCTCCCTCATAAACTACATGAGGGTAAGGACATGCACTTACTGCAGGCCTACAGAAATTATTTGTAATTTTTTGTACAATGAATGTATTTAATCTTATATTCTTTCTTACAGGTGAGAATAATATTGACCTTTTTTCTTATAGATTTTCCTGTCGAAGGACATTTATCTTAAGTGAATTCCTTCACTCTAATAATTCAAAAAGAGAGTGTGTATAAAAGAGCATGAATAGTATTTGATAATTTATCCCTAAAAGAGGAGAGTTGATTGAACTTTTCTCATTAGTGAGCAATAACATTTCTTCTAAACTGTCTGAAAATAAAGGTACATTCAGTGCCTTATATTTTCAGTGC
Organism: Galeopterus variegatus; assembly: GCF_000696425.1. Taxonomy (NCBI): domain Eukaryota; kingdom Metazoa; phylum Chordata; class Mammalia; order Dermoptera; family Cynocephalidae; genus Galeopterus; species Galeopterus variegatus. The sequence continues at coordinate 161,297 of NW_007730428.1, forward strand.
CTGTGTAGACTAGAAATAGATAAAACTAATCAACAAAAGGAAAGTAATGTTTTACCTACCAATAACTAATAGAGTCACAATAAAACAAGTTAATGTTTAACATTATCAACATTAGGTCTAAACTATGTCTTCAGCTTCATTCAATGGTTAATTGGTTGCTTACTACTGCAGGCTAGGTACTGGAGAGCAAAAAACAATTTAATCATGTTCATCAATTCGAAAAACAAAAAAATCTGTCAGCCAAATGGATGCAACAGTTTTGCAGAATAAACACAGTGAGTTCACTCTGGGACACAATGAAACTAAAGTGACTGGAATATTGAGGAGAGACTATCTAAGAGGATGGTGGAGTTCTTGTGGAGGTTCAGGACTGGAGAGATGGATTTGGCAATCATTAGCTTAAGAGTAGATGCCTCTGAAATGGCAGAGATCAGTTAGAAGAAATTATAAGCCAAAAAGAGATCTTACATACCTGAGATTCTTGTAACTAGCAGCCAGGCTTTAGAGAGCATTCTAGATGGCAAAGATTTTGTAATATGGAATCACTAAAGATGGTCTTCTCTCTGACATGCTTGAAATGCTTACTCTGGGATTTCTCTACACCACAGTAAAAATTTCATTGTTATTTAAACGATGTTTTTAGAGTGTACAAACGTATTATTATAGTGAGTTTTATTGTACTTTGACCTCACAAGAGACTCACAACTATTACCATGTTATGCAAAACTTCAGAAAGTTTAAATAATAAGGTTACAGATAGATGACTGATGCCTAATTCATGGACCTTTTGATGATCTGTCTATACAGTCAATACTTTCAGCAGAAATCATGTAATTTTCTCCCTGCACTTCACATCTAGTTATTCCTAATGGTTCCATAGGACTTTATTGGAAACTTTGGTTTATAATCAATCTCTCCCCTTTCCAAACTATCTTCCCCAACTTAGATAACTGCTAGGAACTACCATAGCTACCCAACTCCCTCTAACCCCACAGACCTTGGGAGTGCATCTAGCAACATTTTCTCATGATATATGTATAGACTATTAATTTTGACGACAACGCAAAATCAGTTTTGGTTTGGTTATGAAGAACAATAATGTTTCAGATATAAATACATTCCTATATTTAGAATAATTTTCTGCAAAAATTCTCGAAGGATGAGAACGAGAATTCATTTGAGAAAAAGAATTTTATTCTTTTTTCTATACTTTGACTTGCTAACATTCTGTAGAGAACAATAAATACATAGCATGGTAAATAAATATGCTAAATAATGAGTTCTTTTAAGATGTTTAAATAAGAAATTATTCCTTTAAGCCTTGCCAGAAATTTAAGATTGTCACTCGTTGGAGAGTGCCGAAAGCAAAATGAAAGAGTTCCATCAAGTGGTCATATAAAGACATAACAATTGGAAACACTTTCTCTGAAATCTAGTTCAGACGAACATTTTCATCCAAATTCCTAAAATCATATGCCATGATACATTAAAAACACTGTTAGATACATTTCAAACATCACCAATTAATTTTTCCATATTATTATTAAACTGCAACAGATATAGGATCTATGTATATTTTGCTTTCTTGTTTTTATCTGCTAATACTCTGTCCATACAGCTTGCATTCAAAATTACATGGCTATAATCTTAATTTGTATGTTTTAGTCATCTGTTTAAATTATTTAGCAGGTACACCACAGGTTATACTAAACTAAGTATTTCGATTGTGTCGAAAATTCAGAAACTGGCCACATGCAAATGAGCCAATACACTTAAACACAGTACATTATAAACACAAAGAAAATTCAACTCAGCATTTTTTTAAAAGTCAGCTATAAAACATAAGCATGAGTTAACTTGCTTCTTTTATTTCCTAAATTAAGTTTTCCCTAATACTTTGCCAAATTTCATCTTCCTTATGAAGCTAGACCAAATGAGCATCTCTTCTTTTAAATCATAGCAGGTTTAAGGGGCTAGAGGTCCTTCCTCTCCGTTTCAGAAAAAAGTCACGGTTCATTTTAAGATTATAAATCCTACTTCTAAATATGTATTACAGTTTAAGATTTCTTTCATACTTTATCAAGAAGTAGTTAATTTGAGCAACTATTTATTGTATTTAATTAGTCAAACCTTTCTGACTTTATGCAGTGTTTCCCACATAGTCGAAAACAATATACATTACTAATGGGACAAAGTTAAACAATAGGTAGTTTTATATCAAACCTATTAAATATGAATAGATTATGTATTACCTAAACATACATAAATTGGAGACAGTGTGTATAATTAAGATCATGGTTTTGACCTCAGAGAGACTGAATTTGAATCTAATCTCTGCCATGTTTTTGCTGTGTAATCTGGAGCAATTATGTCTTTATGTATGAGACGATAACAATGCTACTGATATGGGTATTGTAGGAATTAAATGATGTCTCTTACATTGAGCACTTTCATATGTAGTTGACTGTCATTAAAAGAAAAACACTTTTTAGGGGAAGAATATTCCATTGCTTTACCTTGTCATTAGCAGGTGAGAGTGGTAAAAAAAAAATGTGTACACAAGCTCCTTGGCTTTCAGAGTTGAAAAATGCAAACAACTGAAAAAACAAAAGAAAAGAAAAATGTACTGCTGCTATGATGGCGACCTGATCAGATTTTTTCTTAGTGCTCTTTGCCTTTCCTCCAATCTATGTAATCTTTTGGACCCACGTTTCCATTACTACTAGAAGCCCCCAAAAGTTCACATAGTTGCTCTTCTTTCTCACCTTTGCAAACTTGCATGGAAAATAAGTACGGCTAATTTAAAATCCTCACATATTAGCAAGAACTCTTCTTGTCAACATGATGCTAATACAAACACTGAAAACAGAGAGAATGATGAAGTACATTTAGTAAAATGCAAACAAGTGGAGAATGTAGGTGTCAGGTTTGCTGTAGATTGGGTGCTCCCCCTCCGCCCCCACAACCCCATTGAGGTTTAATCTCCACTGTAATCGTTGAGGGTAGGAAATCCTATTATGGTAATTGAAACATGGGGCCTTCAAGAGGTGATTAGATTCTAGGACCATGCCTTAGTGAATGGATTAACAATGGTGCTCAGGAGCATGGTTCTGAGGAGAGTGCATGAGAAATTATCCTTCTCTCTGCTCTGCCATTTCACGCAATGAGATACCCTGACATCATGAAGCCGCCACCAAAGAAAGCATTCACCAGATGTGTTTCCTGGACTTTGGACTTCTTAGCCTCTGAATCTGTAAGCAATTATTTTGTTTTCTTAGTAAATCACTGAGTTTTAGGTATTTTGTTATAAACAACAGGAAAAGACTAATGCAGGTGTGTAGGAATTATTTGTACCCTTCTTACATATTTTCTATATTTGAAAAAACACGAGTAAACATGAAAGGAACTAAAATCCATTTTGGAGAACCTAAAAGTAAATGAATTTACCTCCAAAAGATTTCTGCTCTAACAAATTTTTGATGTCATTTCTACATGATGGAAAATAACCACAGGAGGGAAGTTGGAGATACAAGAAGAAATGTTGAGCAAAGAAGATACTTAGCATGAAGATAAATCTAAGTATACAGTCTATGTGAAGTGACAGAAGTACCCAGTTTGGGAGGAAAAAAGATACAATTAAAATATGGGACAACAATAAGTAAGATGGGACAGAGTGTGATTTGATTTTTAAAATTCTAAGGTCCATATGTTATACAAAAGGGGACAGAGATAATGATTAACAGGATTTAAGATAAACATATCTGTTAAAATGGTATAAAAACTACTAAATAAGCAAAGAAAGAAATGCATTTTTTTATAAAAAACAATGTACAGTGCAGAAAAGGTGATAAAAAGTAAAAAGTAAAGCAACAGAGAAACATACAAAACAAGAAATAAGATGATAATGGATCTAAATATAATAGTAATTCGAATAAATATAAATGGATTAACTTTCAAAATAAAGGTCAAACTAAATAGAAAAATAAATTCCAGGATTATACTGTTGACCAGCATCATACATAAAAATAAGGATGTAAGAAAATTGATAGATTAAGAATAGAAAATTAGGTAGCTTAAATATTAGCCAAAGGAAAGCTGGTGCATCGATATTAATGTTAAACTATATATTCCTCAAGGCATAAAATACTATGTAATAAAATTAAAAAGATCACAAAACAATGATAAATGACTCAGTTTATAAAATTTAAAGAAATCAGTCAATTTATAGACATCTAAATTTTGATGCCTCTAATAACTTACCACAATAATATAAAAAGGAAAAGGATAAACTATATAAGTTCATAAATCCATTATTTTAAGAAATACACATCATTCTCAGATACAGATGAAATGTCAAGCAAAACCTGATTATGTAGGAAGGCCAGAAAGCAAAACCCAGCCAATTTCAAGGAATTATCCATGCAAGTCTCTTTCTTCAACCACTACACACAAATAAGTTAGAAGTCAGAAAAATACTAGTAATTCAAAAAATACTTTGTAGCTTTGGAAATATGAAAGCATGTTTCAAACACAGCAGAAAGCAGTAAAGATTGAAAACTGATGAATTCAGAAGTTAAATTAAGACATTATGGAAAGGACAATCGAATAAGCCCAAGCAGAAGAAAGGAAATTATAAAAAATAAAACCAGAAATTATTAAATAGTAAATAATGATACAAAACATTAACAAATCCAAAGGCTAATTCTTATATATTTAACACATGTATGTATAATATACTCTTAAAATTTAACTCAATTTTTTTTTACAATGTTTCTAGCATTCTAATATTTTTTTCTATTTTTAAACTTATACAAAAGACTTTGTGATATTCATGCTGTGGTACTTAACTTTTTACATTCAACATTACTTTTGAGACCTATTTGTTGTATACAGAGGCATAGTTTATTCCTTTTACATACAGTTGTTTACAGACTAAATTTTTATTCATCCATCCTTCTTTTGCTAACCACTAACAGTATTTCAATACATACTCCTGAATTTTCCTGTGCATCTGTGTTAGAGGTTCCCTGAAATGAAATTATGAGCTACTTAGAGAGGGGGCATATAGGTACTCAATTTCCATAAAGCTTGGCAAATTAATTATTTAAAAAGGCATTCCTCAAGAAAGTCTGACAAAGCATCTTTCTTCACAATAAAAAAAAAAAAAAATTCCCTGATCTGCTTCTTAGTTTCTCTATAAAAGGAAGAGTTGAGAAGTATTCAGAGTTTATGTTTTATTCAATTGGCACAATGTCCTCCATAACACCTGAATCATATCTCTTCTTTTCTAAAACTTTAAAGGTTAAACAGAACAATATTATACTGTTTTGCTCCACTTTACTTGAATATCAGAAACTTGTATTCCTAATTAATTAAGTTGCTATTATACCCTCTGTGTGTGTGTGTATGGTGTGTGTCACTGGTGTGTATAAGAATTATCTACTACATGGAAGTCACACAAATATTATGAAGTATGTGGACACAGACCACAGCTCAGCAAACACCATATTAATAACTGAGTTGGCTGAGATGATGTTCAGACGTCACTTCATACTTGCCTAGATTCCTAGTTTGCCAAAAGTTTATAACATTGCCATTTCTTGTATGTGGTGATCTTTAGGTATGTTGTTCATAATATCTGTTTAACAAATCAGGAAATTCTGAAAATAAAGTGGGCCTCAAGAATAAACAAGGACCTATCCTTAAGCAGCCTATGTATCAGATAGATACTCTACTGGCGTTAACAGTGAAAATGTATTATGAGTTGTCACAAAGTTGGTAGGCCCGAATTCCCAGCAGGTACTGTGCCTGTCTTTTGCACAACTGGAAGGATTGTTAGTCCCCTTTGCTTCCATCATGATTGTTAAGTGACATTTATCAAAATGAGCAAACACCTGCTGCCATGGGAGGCACCCCAAACTGGAATTGTAAAACAAACTGTTGCAGTTGGCTAAGAACCAGAGGGAAGATGAAGATCAGAAGAAAAAAGTGTTGTTCCCTTAACTGCTCATCCACGTTTTACAGCTCACTGCATACTGGCCAGCAGTTGCTTATGCAGAACACAGTCTGTTTCCTTTTGTTCTGAAACCTCATATAACTGATGGCATTTTAAATAAGTTCTAATACGAAGTGCCTCACGCACTACTATTCTGTATCTGATTTAGTTTACTACATGGGCTAACTCTTAACACATTTAGCCTGCAGTTTTCCCCTTTCCCTGATAAATTATTTTAGTAATAGAAAAAGTGAGCATGTCTTGAAAAGCACTGGCTTCTGGAACATATTCAAATGACTAAGGTAAAATCGAGATCTTAGTAGGTGCATTAGGGTCACCATCAACATCTTGGCATTTTATTTCAATTATTTACTAACTTCCAAAATGGCCCACAGCATGAAGAGTTTGCATGACTAAATTATTATTTTTCTGGAAAATTCAGATAATAACAATACTAATCAAAACAATACATTCAATTACATTTAGTGAGCAGCCTTCATCTTTAAGCCAATGTATATTCATAACTCTTTCCCCAAGTTTCTTATTTAAATATCTTAACAAAAAAGGCAGACAGATTTCAAATAAATGTGTGATGTCAGAAAATGCCAAATTTTTTTCTTACAATTAGTACCACAGCTAGGCACCATTATAATGAAATATAATAGTTTTTATGCCAAATCTCATTCTTTTGTTCATGAATAGATTCAGTGTTTAATACAGTACTTTAAATATCAGGTTTAACTGAACTTTCATTTCATACTTCTCTAGAATTTCTTACTACAGGATAAAGTTGTTCATCTAAAAAGCACAGTCTGTCCCAAGCAGATGTATGCCTTAAAAAAAAAAAAAAAATCACGTTTATCTTTTAATTCTCTCATAGTATAATTTATGATCCATGTTTACTGTAGTAATTAGCCAAACTAGTAAAATGGGGGATAATTTTATTTTTATAATAGTTCCAATGCTGCTCATTTCTAGGTAACCAGTATTGGCTATTCTTATGTTTTATCTGAACCAAATGGTGTATTTATCAGCTCTGTGATATTGGAAAAATCACCAGCTGCAAAATTATTCTCTCATATTTGCTGTCAATCCCATCCAGTGAACAGGAAAAAAAATAAGATTATGTACAACAATTCTAAAAAACTGATAGTATCAGAAGATAATAGAGAATAAAATTTAAGCTTGAGAAGACAAAATATTTGTAATTATTATTAGTGAAATCTTGTGACTCATTAAGAGTGGCTTGTTACAAATCATCTTCTAGATCTTTATTCTCAGGTTGGATGCAATTTGAAAATGTCTTAGATAAAAACTGCTGCCTAACTTATCACCTGGTTTTCTTCCAATGCACAGAAAGAACTAGAAGCCTTTCAACAAATGGATTGTGTGCACCATCTGGCCGTTTTGTGTTGCATAGTAAATTTTATACTAAAAATGTTTTCTTCATCCCACACCAGAACATAATAAATTTGCTTTCTTGGTCTGCTACATAGCATAATTTAGTCTTTAAGATACTTGTTAATGGCTAGAATTGTGTAAAATGTAGTTATACATAAACTAATTTAATTTTAAAATTACTCTAATGGGAACCGCAAATATTTCTAATGTATAACTTTAACCTGAGTTTTGGATGTTTGTCTTCTTCTACTTGCAACTTTAAATATGTGTGTACCAACATTGCAAACTTTAAATTTTGAAAGTATCTTTTAAGTAAATATGATATGTTAACATATGTGTATTTTATATCATTTTTGCATATAAATGCATATGAGTTCCTCTAAACTTTGAAAAGCTAAAACTTTCCAGAAAGGTATATTTTTATATGTTGAATGCTGTGGATTGAATACCCCCCTCCCCACCAACTCATTGAAGCTTAAATTGTCTTCCCCACAGGTCCAGGTATTGGAAACTTGGCCTCCACCGTGACAGTGTTGAGAAGCTGGGAAATCCTGTTATGATAATTGAAAGGGGGGTCTTGAAGAGGTAATTAAGTTAATGGCCTAATGTTGATTATGGGCATAGTTCTGAGGGCTTTAAAAGAAGACTATAAGAGAGTCTCTCCTCTGCTATTCTCATCATGTGACACTCTGCATTGCTGTAGAGTCACCTCACCAGATGTGTTCCCTGGACTTTGGACTTCCCAGCCTCCAAAATTGTAAGCAATAAATTTCATTTTCTTACAAATTACCCAGTTCCAGGTATTTTTTTGAAAGCAACAGAAACAGACTAATACAAAGCCATTTATAAAATTTGGTCAACACAGGAAATGTAATCTGAAAATTACCATGAAATGATTACGGACAAAAATTACATAGTGCTATTTTTATCCTAATCTGATATAAATTTGTAAAGCCAGAAAAGGGAGCCAAAGACCAGAATATCACCAGTCCAGAGGTTAGGATACATAGGACAATACAAGTATGGGATACACAGATTGACATCAGCTTGAGTTGTTAAACACCTAGTATGTGCCAATTGCCCTTATATCACTTCATTTAAATGTGAACCAGAGTACTTTCACTTGGAAGAAATTGGAGCTTGGATAAGTTATATACTTTTCAAAATAATATTACTTGGATGTTTTAAAAATAACCCAGACACTTATTTTGCTTATTAAACATCTCTCAAGCATTTAGTAAATCACATGCTAAGACAAATATCATGATCCATGACCTTGGAGCAAAAAGCAAATATACCCGATATATGCAAAATGCGTCACATGCAGTAGGTCATCAATCAATGCTTACTGAATTAATTAAAATCTAATTTGAAGGAAATTGACCCTGTCAAATATTTGTATGTATTATTTCATCAAATATTGTTGGGCATCAGCCAAAGAAAACTTACATATCAAAAAATGTTTCTCTTGTGGGAATAGATGCATAAAATATTATCTAATAAATCACATTTTAATATACTAAAAACTATGACTAGTTTTCCTTTAGACATAATTTTGATCTTAATGATATAACTTAATATCTTATTCTGCAAATGTAGTGTACTTTATATTTATAATTGCTAAAACATGCCACTTCCTAGAATTATTACAAATCATTCATTACACAGAAAGGCTTTAGAGTGAATGAACGTTGGCTGTCATCCTAATTTGTTCCTCCCAGAAGACTGGTTCAGTACCTCTAGATAGAGATAAAACAAAATTCAATCTTGAAGAATTCAGATTCCTTGTTTAGCAAGAGTTTGACTTGCTACTAATTAATTAAAATAGAAATAAAAGAATATTGAATAAAAACTGCTTTCTAATTACACAACTAAGCTTTGAATCAGTCTAAAACAATTTCTTCAAAAGAGAAATGGTGATATCATTACACCAAATCACTGAGCTATATTGCTGAGAAAATACTGGAAAACGTTACTGTGTTTTTAAAATTTCAAATTTTCTCTACCTTCGTCTTTAATTATTTTAAATTTGTTTCTCCCCTATATTTAAGTTCCCTCTTGCTCTCCTACTATACTTTCTCCTGAACCTGTATTTTCTGTATCCATTTACACATAGTCCACCTAATAATATGAAGATCTGGGGGAAGGGGTGGGGGACGTTTTCTTTTCTAAACATTTCCAAGCTCTAGGATGAATTTTAGGCAATATCTTATACTAAAATTATACTTGTAAAAAGTATGTGAGTTTAAAATTCAAGGTGAGCCATGTCTTTTCTTTTCCTTGCTGCAACATTTACATTGTACTTTGACAATGCAAATTTTCTAACATGATCTCAGTAATCTACATGTCTACACTTATATGATGGTTTCACATAAGTTTATTTTATAAGTTTATTCCAACACTTTTCTCCAACATGTGAATTTATACAATGTTATAAATTGACAATGGGAAGCTACTTCAGCATCTTTATTCAACATCTTGATAGGATAAAGTTAATCATACATTGAAAGCTGTGCTTTGTCATTGTTTTTCTTTTTCTTTTTTATATGAACATACATTCAAGGCAGGCATCTAGTCAACACTGTACATCAGTTGGGTGGATGTGTTTAGGAATGGTAGCAAAACATTTACTATTTATATCATATGGCTTTCAGCCCAGTAGAGCCAACTTGCTGTGTTCAGTGACCCTGGGGAAATCAGGCTGTGTTGAGGTCATGAATGCTAATTCGAAACCTCTGGAACAGTGACAGGAAGTTGGAAGCAATGTCAAGAGAAGTCAAACCTCCAACTGTGTGGTAAAACCCCTTCATCAGTTGATGGAGAATTGTTCATGTTGAGCCTGTCTACTCTGATTTGTGGCCAAGATGCCAAGTAGAGCTACCACTGCCACATTTACGGAGCAGGCAGTAATGTCTATTCAGGTCCTATCATTTTCTTTCTAAAACTGCCCACTATTCATATTAACTATAAAATCCAAATCCTCTTTCATTGCCCTCCTGTTTGATCTCACCTGGTAGCACTCTCCTCTTGTCTAATTCCCAGGTATGCTAGGTTTCTAAGTTGATATTTTGTTAAACTTTTAAGACATTTTTGTAGAAACATGTTTTCAAATGCACAGGTTAGACACCTGTGAAAATGCAAAACTAAAGCTTTTGAGAAAGTAAGTGCATCAATTTTCAGGAAAGAACACAAGTGAAAAACTAATTTATCTAACTGAAAAATGACTAATGCACAGTTAAAGATTAAAATATTAGAAATAAATTTTATTTTTATGTGCCCACCCTTAAGGCAAATATTTATAAACTTTTCTGGAATACAAAAGCCTTAGCAACCAGCATTCTTATCCACTCACACTTCCCAAAACTATGTAAATATAATGAAACGTTTCCTTAAATATTTACTGTAAATAGAAATTAAAAACATGTGAAATATGTGAAATTAGGTTATATGTTTTATGCCTAGGATTTCCTGGACTCAATTTTCTGAAAGAAGCAGAAATCAGTATTCTCTTGATGTTCCACAAATTTCCTTTGCATTTCAAAAATTTTTTAAAAAATATATAAGGCAACTTTGTATTAGACATAAGTAAAGGGATGTCTTCAGAGCAGTAACAAATCTATGAGTAGCATCTGAATAAGAAGCAGAAAGTCTTTTGTTAAGTGAAAACAGTAAAACAGAACATTTTAGGGAAGAACCCAAGTATTAAAATTCTTGAATTAAATTATTCTCATTTCTTATTCTAAGGTAACAGAAATGTTACATTGTGCCCTATCCCAAAAAGTCAAGGGTAAAAGCTAAAATGAACATACCAAAAGTGTAGAAAACCACTGAATGTCTGATGTGAAAGAAAACAAGTTTGGTAACCTTCTGAACCAAATATATCAGGGAATTTATTATTTTATATGCTAATGATGGAGTTCAGGACAAACTTTCCCCAAATACGGCACTTTAGTATTTGAAAAAAAAAAAAAAAGGCAGAAGACCAAAGGTCTGTGATCCTCTCCCATCTAAATACCCCGAAGCAGGCATAAAAGAATTCTCTACTCTTCTAACGAAGTGTGCCCTATACCCAGAAGAAAGGAAAGTTACACAGAAACACAAAGAATCTGAACAACAGGCTTTGCTAAGTTCCCCCCAGTTAATTACCACTACATAATATCCCCCTTTGTCCAATCACACTTCTGCACGACTGTCTACTCTTCATCAAGCCTAAGCATAAAAATATGCGTTTCCCTGTTTCTTTGAGTCTTCATTTGTGAAGGCTCCCATGTCATGTAAAACTTAAACAAGTGTGCATGCCTCTTCTCTTGTTAATCTCTCTTATAGGTGCTCCAGTCCTGAACCTAGTTCATCTCTTTTCCCCAACACTAACTAGTAAGAATATAGAAAGAAAATTCTAATTTCTAACCATAGGCATTCAATATGATTTAAGGTAGGGCATCTTAGGTATAAAATCAGAAACCCTCAATCTAAAAAAATGAAACTTTCATGTTCAGGTTATTGTGTTTGGGAGGGGGTGTGTGGATTTGATGCTCCAAATTCTTGCTTTATCTGCCCTCAGAGAAAGAATTTAAATTTGCAAGACACTTCACAAACGTCTGATTATTTTTCTCACTGAGTGTGACATTGTGGTTACTTTAAGTATGTGGCATTGTCACTGCTAATACGAAGCCTTTGGAATTTACCACGAGGTTGTATTATAAGTCCAATCAGCTCATCCGATAGCTGTGCTTTCTTGTAAAAGTAAAATTCATTTATTGAAAAGAAAAGCATGCATTAAACCAGCATGCACAGAAATTAATAATAATCATAAATGGAATTAGCAATTTTAAAAGTTGACATATTGCATTATTTTTTAAAATTTCCTCTAATTTCCCCTATTAATCGAATATTATAATTTTTGAAGCATTTTCATGCAAATTAAAATAAAAATGAAGAAGGCCATTTGCACTGACTTTTTGAGAGAATATTTTTATATTACACGGATTATACATTTTTATTTTAACAGATTTTTTTTTCCTTATGGGTAAATTATTTCAATTTTTTTTTAAAGATGAAATACAGCTATCATTCAAAGTAAACATTTTTATTTTTAGTTACTGCAGGGATTTCCTCATGTATCTATGATACCATACACTTGTCTTAATTTCTTCTATGCCTCTAATGTCAGAAGAAGCAATATGTTTAGAAGTGGCATCATTTACTTCTGACTTTCATTTTCAGCTATTTAATTCCCAGGCCCATGAAAAGGCATTTTTAAGATTCTGTAGAAATATCTGCTTTTCATCCATCTCAAAATATATCTATACCCAACTAAGTACAGTTTAGATAAGCAATTCTTTTTTAGGCAAAACTTTTACTATGACAAGAATGTGGTATCATAGATAAATAAGAATACTCCATGAATAGCTAAAAATAAAAAATGTTTACTTAAAATGTAAGCTGTGCCCCAAAGTCTGCATCCAGTCCAGCCATGACCAAGCCACTGCTGGAAGCCCCCTGGGCTCCCCTGCAGGAATGAGGTGGGTGCCACGGGTCTCCACCATGCCCCCCACCCCGTTCCGCCTCCTCCTTCCCAATCCCTCTCCCTTTTCTCCTCTCCCCCCCAACTGCTCTGAAACATCTTAGAATGTAAAAAATTAGTAACAATAAATAAATTTTAAAAAATAAAATTTGCAAAGTTTAAATAAACTAAAATGGAAGCTGTGTTTCATCTTTTAAAAACATCAGAAATAACTGATTTTATAAGAAAAAAGTGTTAAAAATGGAAAATCTCTGAATGATAAAAACATTCAAAAAAGCTCAGCAAATGTCCTTTTAAAAAAATTTATTGTTTATGCATATTCATGAGCTACAAACCTGACTTTTGCCACTTGTGCCCAAGATGTGATGGCCAGATAATACTGGCAGCATGCCCATCACCTCAAACTACAGTTATTCCCTGGGTTCCCCACCCAATTAATCTCTGACATTCCCTCCCCCATTGCCCTCCCCTCACACCCCACTCTGCAACCCTAGGTATGCTGTTTCCATCTGCACCAATCTGGTCTTTCTTTCCTTCCTTCTTTCTCTCTTAGCTCCTACTTATGTGGTATTTTTACCTCTTTGCCTGGCTTATTTCACTCAACATAATTTTCTCCAAGCTCATCCATGTTACTGCAAATGACAGAATTTCATTCTTTTTTATGTCTGAGTAGTATTCCATGGCAAATATATATACCACATTTACCTTATCCAGTTGTCCATCAATGGACATTTAGGTTGTTTCCATATCTTGGCTATTGTAAACAGAGCTGCAATGAACGTGGGAGTGCAGGTATCCCTTCAACATGATTTCCATTCCTCTGGGTATATACCTAGAAGTAGGATTGCTGGATCGTATGGTAGATCTATTTCTAGTTGTTTGAGAAACCTCCATATTGTTTTCCATAGTGGTTGTACTAATCTATAGCCCCACCAAAAGTGTAGGAGCATTTCCTTCTCTCCACATCCTCACCAGCATTAATTTTTCCCCATCTTTTTGATTATAACCCCTTTAACTGGGATAAGGTGATATTTCCATGTGGTTTTGATTTGCATTTCCCTGGTGATTAGAGATGTTGAAAATTTTTTTAAGTGCCTGCTGGCCATATGTATCTCTTTCTTAGAAAAATACCTATTCAGCTCTTTTGCCCATTTTTAAAATTGGTTTATAGTTCTCACTGTAGAGATCTTTCACCTCCTTGGTTAAACTGATTTCTAGGTATTTTCTTTTTTGGTGTTACTATTGCAAATGCGCTTACTTTCTTGATTTCTCTTTCTGTTAACTCATTATTGGAAAATAGAAACACAACTGATTTTGGGATGTTGCTTTTGTATCCTGCATTATTACTAAGATTATTAAGCAGCTCTAAGAGTTTTTTGATGGAGTCCTTAGGTTTTTCTATTTATAGGATCATGTCATCAACAAATAGAGATAGTTTGACTTCATCTTTTCCAATCTGGATGCCCTTAACTTCCTTGTCTTGCCTGATTACTCTGGCTAGTACCTCCAGTACTATGTTAAATAAGAGTGGTAAAAGAGGGCATCATTGTCTTGTTCCTGTTATTAAGGTAAAAGCCTTCAGATTTTCAGGATGATATTGTTAATGGGCTTGTGGCAGGTGGCTTTTATTGTGTTGAGATACTTTCCTTCTATACCTAATTTGCTTACAGTCTTTATCATGAAGAGATACTGAATTTTTTCAAATGCTTTTTCTGCATCTGATGGAGTTTGGATGTGTTGTTCCCTCCAAAACTCATGTGGAAATCTGATTCCCAATGTGGCAATTTGGATCATGGGGGCAGATCCCTCATGAATGGATTAATGCTCTCCCTGGGGGAGGAGAGATTAGTGAGTTGTCAGTCTATTAGTTCCCGCTAGAACCAGTTGTTTAATAGACCCTGGCACCTCTTCTCTGCTCTCTCTACTTCCACCATCTTGCAATGTGAGACCCATGAGTCACTGTCGCCGCCACCAGATGGACTTTGGACTTCCCAATATCAGAAACTGTAAGCAATAAATTTCATTTTCTTTATAAATCACCCAGTTCCGTGTATTCTGTTATAAGCAACACAACCAGACTAAAACAGCATCTGTAATGATAATCATATGGTTTTTGTCCTTCATATTGCTAATGTGATGTATCACATTTATTGGCTTGTGCATGTTGAACCATGCTTGCATTTCTGGGATGAATCCCACTTGATCATGGCATATAATTCTTTTGATGTGTTGCTACATTCTGACTTTAGTATTTTATTGAGGATTTTTGCATCTATGTTCAGAGATTCTGGTCTGTAGTTTTCTTTTTTTGTTGTTGTTTTTGTCTGGTTTGGGTGTCAAGGTATTGCTGGCCTCAGCGAATGAGTTTGGGGAATGATGGAGTTTGGATGTGTTGTCCTCCCAGAACTTATGTGGAAATTTGATCCCCAGTGTGGCAGTGTTGGAAGCTGTTTAAGTCATGGGAGAGGATCCCTCATGAATGAACTAATACCTTCCCTAGTGTGGCGAATAATGAGTGAGTTCTCACTCTATTAGTTCCCAGTGTTTAAAAGACCCTGGCACCTCCCCCTCTCTCTCTTGCTTCCTCTCACCATGTGATCTGCCTGTACCCACCAGCTGCCTGCTGTTTTCTGCAATGAGTCGAAGCAGTCTGAGGCCCTTGCCAGATGCAGCTGTCACAGAATTGTAAGCAAATAAACCGCTATTCTTTATAAATTATCCAGTTTCAGGTATTCTGTTATAAGCAACACAAAATATACTAATATAGAAAGTGCTGTTTCAATTTTTTGGAATAGTTTGAAGAGAATTGGTATTACTCTTTAAAGGTTTGTTAGAACTCAGCAGTAAAATCATCTAGTCCTGGGCTTTTCTTTGTTGGGAGATTGCTGATTACTGCTTCAATCACATTGCTTCAGGTTTTCTGTTTCTTCTTAGTTCAGGCTTGGTAGTTTGTAGGTATCTAGAAATTTATCCATTTTCTCCAGGTTTTCAAATTTGTTGGTGTATAGTTGTTTATAATAGTCTCTAATTATTTTTTGTATTTCTGTGGAATCAGTTATAAGGTCTTCTTTTGTATTTCTGATTTTTGTTATTTGGGTCGTCTGTTTTTTGTTAACCTAGGTAATGGTTTGTCTATTTTGTTTATCTTCTCAAAAAAACAACTTTTTGTTTCATTGATCTTTTATATTATTTTTGGGTTTCTATATTATTTAGTTCTGCTCTAATCTTACTTATTTTTTTCTGTCAACTAACCTTGGGATTGGATTGTTCTTGTTTTTCTAGTTCCTTTAGGTGTATAGTTAAGTTGTTTACTTGAAATCTTTCTTTTTTTTACTGTAAACATTTATAGCTATAAATTTCCTTCTTAGACCTGCTTTTCCAGTATCCTGCAGGTTTTGATATGTATCTATTTTCGTTGTCTTCTAGAATTTTGATTTACTGTTTAATTTCTTCGTGGACCCATAGGTCATTCAGGAGCCTGTTGTTTAATTTCCATGGATTTGTACAAAGTCCAGAGTTCCACTTGTTATTAATTTATATTTTTAATCCACTTTGGTCTGATAAGATAGTTGAGATGATTTTGATATTTTTTAAGTTATTGAGACTTGATTTGTGACCTAACATGTCATCCATCTTGAAGAAAGTTCCATGTACCAATGAGAAGAATGTATATTCTGTAGTTGTTGGATGAAATGTTCTGTTCATACCCACCAGGTACAATTCATCTAAAGTGTAGTTTAAATCCTGTGTTTCTCTGTTGATTCGTTCCTTGTATGATCTGTCCAATGATGAGCGGGGGGTGTTCAGTTCTCTCGTTGTTATCATATGGGGGTCTCTTTCTTTTTTAGAGTTTGCTTTATATATCTTGGTGCTCCAGTGTGGAGTGCATATATATTAATGATTGTTATGTCTTCTTGCTGGATCAATCCCTTTATCATCATATAGTGGCCTTCTTTGTCTCATTTTATGGCTTTTAGTTTAAAGTCTGTTTTATCCAATATAAGAATAGCTACTCCTGCTCATTTTTGGTTTCCAGTTGTGTGGTATATCTTTTTCCATCCTTTCACTGTTAGTCTGTGTGCATCTTTACTATTGATATGTATCTATTTTCGTTGTCTTCTAGAATTTTGATTTACTGTTTAATTTCTTCGTGGACCCATAGGTCATTCAGGAGCCTGTTGTTTAATTTCCATGGATTTGTACAAAGTCCAGAGTTCCACTTGTTATTAATTTATATTTTTAATCCACTTTGGTCTGATAAGATAGTTGAGATGATTTTGATATTTTTAAAGTTATTGAGACTCGATTTGTGACCTAACATGTCATCCATCTTGAAGAAAGTTCCATGTACCAATGAGAAGAATGTATATTCTGTAGTTGTTGGATGAAATGATCTGTTCATACCCACCAGGTACAATTCATCTAAAGTATAGTTTAAATCCTGTGTTTCTCTGTTGATTCGTTGCTTGTATGATCTGTCCAGTGATGAGAGGGGGGTGTTCAGGTCTCTCGTTGTTATCATATGGGGGTCTCTTTCTTTTTTAGTGTTTGCTTTATATACCTTGGTGCTCCAGTGTGGAGTGCATATATATTAATGATTATTATGTCTTCTTGCTGGATCAATCCCTTTATCATCATATAGTGGCCTTCTTTGTCTCATTTTATGGCTTTTAGTTTAAAGTCTGTTTTATCCAACATAAGAATAGCTACTCCTGCTCATTTTTGGTTTCCAGTTGTGTGATATATCTTTTTCCATCCTTTCACTGTTAGTCTGTGTGCATCTTTACTGGTGAGGTGACTCTCTTGAAGACAGCCTATAGTTGGGTCTTGCTTCTTGATCCAATCTATCAGTCAGTATCTTTTCAGTGGGGACTATAATCCATTTACATTTAGGGTTGTTACTGAGAGGTATTGTCATATTCCTGGCATTTTATGGCTTTTTGTTTAGGTGTTTTGAGTATCATTTGTTCCTCTCATCTCACTTGATTACTGATCTTCCATGTTTGTGGGAGTTTTGTGAGGTGGTAAGATTTAGATTCTTTTGCTTCTCATTTGCATTTGTGTTTCATTGGTGGGTTTTGTTCTTACTTGTGTATTCATGGTAGTGATTATTGTCTTTCAGGTCCCAGATGCAGGACTCCCTTGAGAATTTCTTAGAGGACTGGCCATTTGGTGATGAACTCCCGCAGTTTTTTGTTTGTCTGGGATACACACTATTTCTCCCACATTTCTGAAGGATAGCCTTGCTGTGTATAGTATTCTTGTCTGGCAGTTTTTCTCATTTAGTATTTTGAATGTGTAATCCCGTTTTCTTCTTGCCTTCTCTTTGTAAATTTCATCCTTCATACCTGCATATTTATCCTCATTTCATTGTGTTGTCTTACAGAATCTCTTTTATCTCATTGAATTTCCTTAAGATAGTTACTTGGAATTCCTTTTCAGTCATTTCAAGGGTTTTCTGTTCTATAGGATCTGGTTCTTGAGATTTACTGAATTCCTTTGGTGGTGTCATATTTTCTGTTTTTTTTTTTTTTTTTCATGTTTCTCGTATCTCTACATTGCTTTTTGGTCATCTGGTAGATCAGTTGCTTCTTCTATTATTCTGGAGTGGACTTTGAGGAGACAGACTTCTTCCACTTTTTCCAGGCTCATCCAGTGACTCTTCTTGTGTCAATGAAGTCAGATGTGTAGTGGGCCACCTGCTCAGTGGTATTGGGTGTTATCAAGGCAGCAATCTATTGTTGCAACAGCATTAGCTGTGGCGGTTTCTACTGTGGAACACCTCTGAGAAAGCTGTGTGAAGACTCATGGCAGTGTCATGGCATGCAAGCTCCTACCTTCTGCATGGGTGGGGTGGGCCTGGGCATGTGGCTGGCCTGTTTTTCTGCCTGCCTGGGTGCCTCTGCAAGTGGCCTTCTTGATATTCATTTTGTATAGTATTAGAATGCTTTTTTAAAATTCTTCAATAATACAATAACAATGTATAACAACAATGCATTTAATAATAATGCATACAAATAACAATGTAGATATAAATGTTATGCTGAACTCATGGCCCCTTTTTTTCCACACTTCATGTATCAAAATAATTTTCTGAGTGATGCAAATTTTAAGAACACCATACTAACTACATCTGATTTCCTCAAAAAGTGATGATTTCCAACATTTATATAATACATATATAAGTAGTTTGTGTTAAACATAGCATTAATGATCTTTGCGTTCTTATTTCTAAAGAACTTATGGTTTTTGTTCAAAACCATTACTACTTGATTAATCTGTGTAAAACTTTTATTTTCCATTAAAATATTTAATTTCTGATGTAATTTTCATGCAGGAATGTATTTTAGAGATTGCAAAAATAAATGTTATAAAGGTGAAATATCAAAGTAATCTATGTAGTAACAGTGATAAGTCTAAAAGTTAAAAATAGCAGCAACTGTCATTAAATGAGCAACTACTACATTCCAAGCACTACACTAGATTCTTACAGACTTTTTAACATTAATAATCACCCTTTAAGGTATAAAATATAATACCCACTTTACAAATGAAGATTTAGACTCTGAAAAGTATGTAACTTGCCAAAAGTCACAGAGTCAGTAAATTGTCAATCTAGAACTTTACCTTAAACCTTGTTTTAGCTGCAGAGAAGAAAGGAAGGGTAAACAGATAAATGGATGAATTTATGGAGAGACATTCATAGTATTTCCATTTACTGAGTTCTGAGTATGTAAGATCTCATTCATCAACATAACTTTGTAAAATTTGTTCATTATTTCAATGTTCCAAATGAGGAAATTAAGGCTAAAATTGATAAGAAATGTACCCTAGGGGATACAGCTACAACTAGAAAGTCCAGAACTTGAACCAATACTTTATTATACAGGATTCCTTATTTTAAGGCATTTACCCTTTCCCCTGTCACATACAATTTCCTCTGCAAATAACAAATTCAAGTAAAATCAAGAAAAAAATTGAGTCTAACCTAAAACTGAAATTTAAAATATTCAAGAACGTGAAGAATCAGATCTAAGAAAACATAATACCACTAAAATGACAAATACTAAATATTAGTCCAGTATTTGATCTCTAAAAAGGCATAACAACAAGACATCTTATTTAAATCAGAAAAAATTAAAGTGCCAACAAAAATACAATGGAGAAACCAATCAGATCTGAACACATATGTATTTTCTACATTATTTTCAAGTCTGGAATTCTTTTGTTTCCCAAGAAAACATATATTTACATATTAGCCTGAAATTTTTATCTCCCTATGTTATATAAAACATTTTTTTAAAAAGCATGGAAACTTCATTTTTTGGTTGTGCCAAACAACATCTTACACATTTGGATAATTTAAATTTCAAAAGCTGCCAAAATTCTTTCTTCTGTTAGTAGCTATATCAACTACATGCATTCAACACTCAAAAGGAGTCATCTTGAAAAGAGTTGTGTCTCGTGATTCAATTATGGGTCATTTTTTGCAGATTTTGAGACACTTATTAGCCCCGGAAGCCTAAATTAGGAATATCTACATACAAAGGGAATTACTGGTCATATTCATGAAGTCTGTGCCCAGTCCTACTTCCTGAAGTGTTTCTCCTATGTTTTCTTTAAGAAGTTTTATTGTTTCAGGGTGTATATTTAATTCTTTAATCCATTTTGAGTTGATTTTAGTATATGGATCTAGTTTCATTCTCCTACACATGGATATCCAGTTATCCCAGCACCAGTTGCAGAAAAGGCAGTCTCTTCCCCAGTTTATTGGCTTGTTGCCTCTGTCAAAGATCAGATGGTTGTAGGTGTGTGGATCGATTTCTGCATTCTCTATTCTATTCATTGATCAGTGTGTCTGTCTTTATGCCAGTACCATGCTGTTTTGGTTATTATAGCTTTGTAGTATAGTTTAAAGTCAGATAGTATTATGCCTCCAGCTTTATTTTATTTTGCTCAGAATTGCTTTGGCTATGTGTGGTCTTTTGTTGTTCCATATAAATGTCTGGATAGTTTTTTCTATTTCTGAGAAAAATGTCATTGGAATTTTGATGAGGATTGCATTGAATTTGTATATCACTTTGGCTAGTATAGACATTTTCACAATATTGCTAACAGACACATGAAAAAATGCTCAACATCACTCAGCATTCGGGAAATGCAAATCAAAACCACACTGAGATACCATCTCACCCCAGTTAGGATGGCTAATATCCAAAAGACTGTGAATGATAAATGCTGGCAAGGTTGCAGAGAAAAAGGAACTCTCATACACTGTTGATGGGACTGCAAAATGGTGTAGCCTCTATGGAAGATGGTGTGGAGGTTCCTCAAACAATAGCAGATAGATCTACCATATGACCCAGCTATCCCACTGCTGGGAATATACCCAGAGGAATGGAAATCATCATGTCGAAGGTATACCTGTTCTCCAATATTCATTGCAGCACTATTTTCAATAGCTAAGAGTTGGAACCAGCCCAAATATCATCAGATGAGTGGATACAGAAAATGTGTATATGGTGGAAGGAAATGAAGGGGTTAGTGAGAAATTGGTAAAAAGTCACAAAGAATGGTTTTGTTTTGCAATGATGAATATACTAACTATCCTGATTTGGTCATCACATATTGTATGTAGGTACTGATAATCAATTCTGTACCCAACAAATATGTATAATCAATTATGTTTCAATAAATAAAAGAATTAAAAGCTATAGTGTTTTAAGAATTATTTACCCTTCTTACATCAATATATAAATTTAGTGATTTACTACACAGAAAAATGGCGTTTTTAATTTGAACAAATTAAAATTATATAAAATGATGAAAGTGAGCAAAAAGAAATAACACACACAAACCCACGCACAAAACAATTTGATATATTTAAGTTAAAAAATGCTTTCCAATTGAAGAGATTCTTGTTAATTAACATTGAACTGTATGGCTAGGGAAAGATAACATTATCATTAACCAGGTCTAATTAAAACAAGTTAAATATTGCAGCCACAAAAATAAATTTTATCTTTAAAAACAAAGTTGTCATACTATCTGCTCTATGTTACTGTGAAACTAAAACCACTCTAAAAATAAAGTCTATAGAAATAAATAAAGCTACATTTATTTTTATTTTGGAGAATTTAATATTTCTTCATTAACCCTTGGACTTATAGAGATCTTAAGTTAGAACAATTTCAAAAATACTAACAATAGTTACTGAGAGTAGAATAGAACGTTTGCTCTGAGAACTCTTTTTTGTATTATCTTCACAATAACTTGTCTTTAATTAAAGGAAATTAACTGCAGTCTTACTTTTTACCTGAGGAATCTAAAGTGGCAAGGGTCAGAGAAAAGAACTTCACTTTCATTGTAGAATTTTGAGTCAAAATTATAAGAATTAATCTTATTTCTAATACTTCAACTTCCCAAAAAAGATGGAAGGTTATTTTTCACAGGAAATAATTTCTGATGATCTTTTCATCTACATCTCCGTCATTTATCACTCATGACACTGACATGCTGAATGCTGGTTTTTTCAACTCCAGTGACACAACACAGGCTCAAATCACTTCTCTTCGAGCCTTACACAAACTCTCAAGAGGAGAATGGTATTAGTTTAGGAGTTAACTATTGCTGTTCTCCTTTCTATTTGACTGTATTAAAAGTGTCATTAATACAAGAATCTCTTTTATTTCAAAGCATTGCTATAAAATGAACAAACGTATACATTTTTCATTTGTTGCTAGTTCATGTTTTTTACATTGTCCCAAAAAATAAGGCAATGCTTAACATGTTTTCCTGCTTTCATTTATTCCTAAGAAGTGAAATGTCAACTCTAAGTATAGAGGAAACCTAAAAATCTGGAATACCTACATTTTTACACATTCTCACCATTTCTGGAGTTAGTAATTATCGCTAAAGTAAATCTCAGGCATGTTTTCTATGATACCTTAACATACACACTAGGGACCATTCCTAAGACATATATCCCCATAACCAGTGAATAACTAAGAACTGACTTCTGAATTTGAAGTCTACGTCTTATCACTGCTCCTGTGCACTATGTAAATCCTCCCCACCTTTCAATGAGTCTGGATTTCTTAATCATCCCTCAAAGCAAGAGAATGCAAATCCCATTGTTATTGTGTCCCAAAATAATAAAAGCAGCAAATATTTCTTGAGGATTTGAATGTGCCAGGGACTTATATTTTTACATATTGTTTCACTTTTTGTCTTACTCTGTTTTGTATTGTTTTAAGAGAATACTTGAGACTGAGTAAATTATAAACAAAGGAGGTTTACTTAGCTCACAATTCTGGTGGCTGGAAAGTCCAAGATTGCACAGCTACATCTGGCAAGAGCATCAGGCTGCTTNGAGGTTGTTGGGAGGGAGGGTGGAGAGGGAAAAGGGAGGGAGGTTTCAGTAATGGGCCATGTTAATCAACCACATTGTATATTGACAAAATAAAATAACATTAAAAAATAAATAAATACCCAGATCAAATGAGTACAACCGCATTGTAGAGCAATTTGCAATACCACGTAATAATGATTAAAAGGCCTATAGTATCAAGAGGCTGAATTTTGTATGATGAATTTTAAGGTCTTTCTGCCCCATACTTGCTGTATAGCTTTAATATGTACATGTCAGTTGTTAATACATTTTTATGATCTCAAAAGAAGAATTCATTTTTTTTTTTTTTTTTTTTTTTTTTTTTTTTTTTTTTTTTTGGAAAAANTATATATATATAATAAAAGGAAGAAAGAAAGATATAACAATCACAATTGAACTTTGAAAAGGAGAGAGTAGAACTGTGGTTACTAGAGGTGGGAAAGTGGAAGGAAATGAAGGGGTTAGTGAGAAATTGGTAAAAAGTCACAAAGAATGGTTTTGTTTTGCAATGATGAATATACTAACTATCCTGATTTGGTCATCACATATTGTATGTAGGTACTGATAATCAATTCTGTACCCAACAAATATGTATAATCAATTATGTTTCAATAAATAAAAGAATTAAAAGCTATAGTGTTTTAAGAATTATTTACCCTTCTTACATCAATATATAAATTTAGTGATTTACTACACAGAAAAATGGCGTTTTTAATTTGAACAAATTAAAATTATATAAAATGATGAAAGTGAGCAAAAAGAAATAACACACACAAACCCACGCACAAAACAATTTGATATATTTAAGTTAAAAAATGCTTTCCAATTGAAGAGATTCTTGTTAATTAACATTGAACTGTATGGCTAGGGAAAAATAACATTATCATTAACCAGGTCTAATTAAAACAAGTTAAATATTGCAGCCACAA
The DNA here is from genome assembly GCF_000696425.1 of Galeopterus variegatus. Taxonomy (NCBI): domain Eukaryota; kingdom Metazoa; phylum Chordata; class Mammalia; order Dermoptera; family Cynocephalidae; genus Galeopterus; species Galeopterus variegatus. Next base: position 185,536 of record NW_007730428.1, read on the forward strand.
AAATAAATTTTATCTTTAAAAACAAAGTTGTCATACTATCTGCTCTATGTTACTGTGAAACTAAAACCACTCTAAAAATAAAGTCTATAGAAATAAATAAAGCTACATTTATTTTTATTTTGGAGAATTTAATATTTCTTGATTAACCCTTGGACTTATAGAGATCTTAAGTTAGAACAATTTCAAAAATACTAACAATAGTTACTGAGAATAGAATAGAACGTTTGTTCTGAGAACTCTTTTTTGTATTATCTTCACAATAACTTGTCTTTAATTAAAGGAAATTAACTGCAGTCTTACTTTTTACCTGAGGAATCTAAAGTGGCAAGGGTCAGAGAAAAGAACTTCACTTTCATTGTAGAATTTTGAATCAAAATTATAAGAATTAATCTTATTTCTAATACTTCAACTTCCCAAAAAAGGTGGAAGGTTATTTTTCACAGGAAATAATTTCCGATGATCTTTTCATCTACATCTCCGTCATTTATCACTCATGACACTGACATGCTGAATGCTGTTTTTTTCAACTCCAGTGACACAACACAGGCTCAAATCACTTCTCTTCAAGCCTTACACATACTCTCAAGAGGAGAATGGTATTAGTTTAGGAGTTAACTATTGCTGTTCTTCTTTCTATTTGACTGTATTAAAAGTGTCATTAATACAAGAATCTCTTTTATTTCAAAGCATTGCTATAAAATGAACAAACGTATACATTTTTCATTTGTTGCTAGTTCATGTTTTTTACATTGTCCCAAAAAAGAAGGCAATGCTTAACAAGTTTTCCTGCTTTCATTTATTCCTAAGAAGTGAAATGTCAACTCTAAGTTTAGAGGAAACCTAAAAATCTGGAATACCTACATTTTTACACATTCTCACCATTTCTGGACTTAGTAATTATCGCTAAGGTAAATCTCAGGCATGTTTTCTATGATACCTTAGCGTACACACTAGGGACCATTCATAAGACATATATCCCCATAACCAGTGAATAACTAAGAACTGACTTCTGAATTTGAAGTCTACGTCTTATCACTGCTCCTGTGCACTATCTAAATCCTCCCCACCTTTCAATGAGTCTGGATTTCTTAATCATGCAAATCCCATTGTTATTGTGTCCCAAAATAATAAAAGCAGCGAATATTTCTTGAGGATTTGAATGTGCCAGAGACTGTTATATTTTTACATATTGTTTCACTTTTTGTCTTACTCTGTTTTGTATTGTTTTAAGAGAATACTTGAGACTGAGTAATTTATAAAGAAAGGAGGTTTACTTAGTTCACACTTCTGGTGGCTGGAAAGTCCAAGATTGCACAGCTACATCTGGCAAGAGCATCAGGCTGCTTCCACTCGTGGTGGAAAACAGAAAGGAAATGGGTGTGTGCAAAGAGATCACATGGTGAGAAAAGAAGCAAGAGAGAAACTGAGAAAGCCAGACTCCTTTTAACAACTTGGTCTCATGGGAACCAATCCACTCACATGAAGGTGAGAACTCACTCACTTCCCAGGGAGGGTATTAACCTATTTATGAGGGATCTGCCCCCATGACCAAAAAACCTCCCACGAGTCCCCACCTCCCTATGCTGCTACACTGGGGATCAAATTTCAACTTGAGTTTGCAGAGACAAACCAAATCCAAATGATAACACTACTTTTGTCTTTTATTTTTTTCTTAACTCCTTTTGTCTTCAAAACAAACCAAATGAGGATAATAAGGCTGAGAGAATAACTAGCTTGCCCCAAATCACATAGTTAGTATAGTGGATTGAATTATGTCCCCCCAAATCTCATTGAAGCTTGAATTGTGTCCCCCAAGTTTTATGTATTAGAAACTTAGACCCCACTGTGACTGTTAAGAGGGTGGGAAATACTATTATAATTGAAAGGTGAGGCTTTGAAGAGGTGATTGGATTGTAGGACCATGCAGTAGTGAATGGATTAAAAATGGTGGTCAGGGGCATGGCTCTGGGGGCTTTAAAAGAAGAGGAGAGTCTGACTTTCTCTCTCTTTGCTCTGTCATTTCACAATGTGATACCCTGCCGTCACTGTCATTACCACCAAGTCTCTCACCAGATGTGTTCCCTGGACTTTGGATTTTTTAGCTTCAGAAACTATAAGCATTAAATTTTGTTTTCTTTGTAAAATACCCAGTTCTGTGTATTTTGTTATAAGCAACAGAAATAGACTAATACAGTTAGAAAGTAGACAGTGTAGGTTTTGAATCCAGGCCACCCATCTTCAGAACCTGTTTGACTAATCACTACACTCTTCCACTTCCAAGGAACCTGGTGTTTGCATAATATCTGATGTTATATTGACATTCACCACTAAGATCTAGTAAGAAGCTGGAGAAATAAAGACAATTTTGAGAGTGACATGGTTCTAAGCCAACTACAATTAAAGTCTGAGTCTTAAGAAAACTTACAAAATATCTAACAATTTTACAAATGGAGGAAATGAGGCTAAGAGAGAATTTATTACTTGCCTTTTGAACATCATAGTAAACCTCAGAGTGAAGCATTGTTTTGTCACTCCAGTCTGTGTCCTTCATCTTACACTAATAAGATTTGATGATTTCTTGTCTCAAAAGTTGAACATACTAAAGGATAGAGGCTGTGCCTTAATATTTTAATCCCCAAACTTTAACTTATTGCTGCACTTATTTTGTTGCTAACTGACTGACGTCTGAGCTGAATTAAAGGTATTATTCACGCTGTTTGTGCATTCTTCTAACTGGTATATTTTGACTTAGTATATTACTCTAATTGGTATTAATTTCAGTAACTGTGAGCTCTCCCAAGTGACCAATACTTGAGTACTGTTCATGTACTTGAACAGGTACCACCTGTTCAAGCCATGTACCTGTTATATATTAATCCCTAGTACCTTCTGTTTCCAGGGTCTCACGTCATTTGACTAAAAGATCATAAATAATTCCATAAACTCACAAGAATCTCACTAAAGGTAGAAAGAAGATCTGTAAACTAATTATTTAGATTATCAAGAATCAATTAATTTTAATACTTCCATATCTATGTAAAATTCATAAAATTAGATTTTTTTTCTTTTACAATAAACACCATGATGTTTTCTACAAAAAGCCCATGCTTCCTAAGAGCATGTGTGCTACTTATCGTCTGAAAAAACACTATAATTCCTTCTATTTCACGTTATTTATATTTTATACCTTATTTCTAAATGTAGTATGTTAAATGGAAGTGTATTGCCCTAGAGCAAAATGCATATTTTAATTTTATTATCATGAACACAAATTACATCATCACCATTACTCATATAGTAATGGTGTAATAATACACTTTTCTCCCCGTAGAAAGTTAGGATCCATCAAGGTTTTAATAGATCCATGTTTTAATAAAATCCTTCTACCAACTTTTTCATAGCTAGTTACCTTTTAAATGCACACTTATTGTGCTAATGGTTTTAATACAACAGGTCAAGATGGTAGCTTTTACAAGAAATGGAGATTTCTGAGCAGATTGCCTGCAAGGCAAAGATGATTTTTTAAAAGAGAAAAAACATCCTGAGTATTTATATATTTAATCATGTTATACTTGAAGTAACATATTTAGAAAGTAAAAATAGGTGTTTTAAATCAATGTAAATTTCTACCAGCACACAGCACTCATACGCCCCTCAATGCCCACAAACTACAGAAAAATTAAACACTAAATTCTATAACCTATTATAAGATGATGCAAGTTCCTAGATGTATGAAAGAAATTATAAAATGATATAATTAGTGAAGACTGTATAGGAATAAGTACTAAAGAGTAAGGAAATCTACATAGGCAGAACAACAAAAAATAAAACAGGTACATGAGAATGGCAGTACTTTAATTTTATCAGTCTGAAGATGGAATATAGATGAAATTGGATGGTGAGAGACAGGAGGTAGGAATGTCACAAAGGATACAGGTGTGGTGACCTGGGCCCAGTGTGATCTGGGTCCTGGGTGGCATAGGCAATGAGAACAAGGAAAGGGTAATTCCAAAAGTTGTTTTCAGAGATATACTTAAAGGCATGATTATATTTTTAAGAACTTTCCAGACTGTCACAAGAACTATAAATGTCTTCAAATAGCAAATAAAAAGTTCATAAATGAAACTAGTGGCCCAATATTGCTGATTTTACATTAATTGATAGCTTCAAAATATACCAAAATTTAATGAGGATATTGAGGAAATCATGCAACAGAAATATTAATATATGGACTAAAAAATAGTTATAGTGAATATATTTACATTATCTATATTATTTAGAGCAAATACTTGATATTTGTCATACTGAATAATACGATGATCTACACTGAAGCTTTGGACAACTCAGTTAAAATGACAACAGAGAAAAAGATGAAATAATTAGACGATAAGTTAGTCATTTTATTTATACAATTTTTTAAGTGGAGCCTAAAGGGAAAGTGCTGATCATGAAATAGTGACCTAAAGGAATGCAGAATGGACTTAATAATATATAAAAAAATCAGAAATTTGGCAAGGACCAGTCACCATGGGGAGTGATGATGGATTGATCATATCTATGAGAATAGAATATTCTTTACATTAGGAGGGAAAAGTAAATTATTAAGAAATACTTTTACAATGCATAATGTTAGAGAATGGCTAAAGTTATGATCAAATGACTATGAGTGTATTAAAGTGTTATGAATGAATGGGGCCGGCCCGGTGGCGCACTGCTACAGTGCGCCACTTGGGAGCGCGGCGGCGCTC
>NW_007730428.1:190700-192941 GCF_000696425.1 Galeopterus variegatus
ACATACAGACCGGTTCCCGCTCACTGGCTGAGCGAGGTGTGGGCGCAGCACCGAGGGTTGCGATCCCGTTGCCGGTCCCGGTCCGGTACAGGCGCGACACTGAGGGTTGCGGTCCATTGCCGGACACGAAAAAAGACAAAAAGGAAAAAAAAATGTTATGAATGGTATGATAAAAATATGGAAGTTCCTAAATTAGTGGATTTATGAGAACATGTCTTAGTCACTAAGATCTACCAAAAAAAACAGGTTAAAGGCTGCAGAGTGCTGACATTCTTGAAATTACAAGAATAAAGTAAAGCACAATCAAAGGTGGAGTTTGAATAAATGCAACAATAGGTACAGCTCAGAAAAAACTGCTCTGATAACATAGGCATGTAACCTGTGAAGTGACACAGGTCTCTGTGCTTAGAAAGTTCACACACATGGTTTAATGCTCTGCTGTCACATTTTTTAAAGGGCTCCACATTTTCATGCAACTGGTTCTGTGTGCTAATGGACATACAATATTTAAAAACCTACAAAATAAATAGTATTGGTGAACAAAGCAGCATACACTCTCTCTTTTGTCACCTTGGTGGAGGGTTTGAGTTCGAGTTTAGAGGCAGTTTGAGAAGAGTGAGAAAGTATAAGGAAGAAAGCAGCTGGTTAATCAAACGACCACGTGGAGCCTGTGTGTTCATGGACATGGTGGTTGCCTGTCATTTCTTCTCATTGCCCCCATGTGGGTCAGCAGTTACAAATCTACTTTGCCACACCTGCCCTGCCCGCCACCACTGCTTAAAGATAAGAAACTCTACAGGAAGCAAAATGGTACAGTTAATGAGCAAGGGAAAATTCTTACCTAAAATTAAAGAATTTTGAAAATTGGAAGGTGCTTAGATAGCTAAGGGAGTAGTGCTAGGAGTTTATTACCTGCCATCATGAATCTTTTTAAAAATAATCACTGTATTAGTCAAGGTTCTCCAGAAACATAGAACCAATAGAAGACAGACAGATAGATAGCTAGACAGAGAGACAGATAAAGAAGATTATGTGAATGGATTACATGTTATGGAGGCCCATAAGTCCTATGATCTGACATTTGCAAGCTGGGGAACCAGAAAAGCAGTTGATATAATTCAGTCTTTGTTTGAAGGCCCCAAGAACCAGGAGTGCTGATGTCTATAGGCAGAAGAAGGTGGATGTCCCAGCTCAGACAGCCAATTTACCCTTCCTCTGCCTTTTTGTTCTATTCAGGACCTCAAAGGATTGGATGATGCTTACCCACTTTGGTGAGGGTGGATCTTCTTTTCTCACTTTATTGATTTAAATGCTAATCCCTTTTAGAAACACTCTTGCAGACATACCCATAAATAAAGTTTTACCAGCTAACTGGGCATCCCTTTGTCTAGTCAAGTTGACACATAAAATAAAACATCACACGACAAGGATAAGACCAAAAACAAAAAAAAGGATGTATATTTCGTTTCGTAATATAGTTTAAAAGCATAAACAAAACTCCTACCTCAGCCACCTACAGTTATATTCCAGCCGAGTATTATTCCTCAAGCTCAAAATTCAATTAATTATTTTAATTTTAGCAACGAACTGCAAAAAGCCTCATCTATTTTACAGTATTTTATGAGGAAAAAAGTCACCATTTAGTTATATAACCCCTGGAAAAATTAAATTGTGCATTAATGCACCTCATCTCAATCCATGTTGAAGTAAAATATGAGCCAGTTTTAGAGGGCAACTCTTTGTAAACATCTTTCACAAAAGTCTAGTCATTCCCAAAGTTTCCTTGTAATGCTCCAGAGCCAGAGCCCAACAAATGTACGGACAAAACTCAAAGACATGGTGACCTAGACCAAATCCTTTTCTCCCCAAATTCTAACCTCTATAATTCTGTTAACCATTAATGTAGTTTTCAGGAACTTCTATGACCAAGAGATGAACCAAAGTGTCAGAAATATATTTCATAAGCTTATTTAATTTTTTTAAAGAATTTCAACAATGGTTTTTTAAAACGTTATTTTAGAATTCAATTCTGTAAATATACCATATATTCCTTATCCAGTCATCTAAAGATGGACATGTTTGTTGGTTACAACTCTTGGCTATTGTAAATAGGGCTGGAATAAACATGGGAGTGCTGGTATCCCTTCAACATGACTATTTCTATTCCTTTGGGTATATACCCAGGAGTGGGATTGCTGAATCATATCGCAGTTCTATCTGCAGTTTGAGAAATCACCATAC
>NW_007730428.1:193510-194487 GCF_000696425.1 Galeopterus variegatus
TATACCATATATTCCTTATCCAGTCATCTAAAGATGGACATGTTTGTTGGTTACAACTCTTGGCTATTGTAAATAGGGCTGGAATAAACACGGGAGTGCTGGTATCCCTTCAACATGACTATTTCTATTCCTTTGGGTATATACCCAGGAGTGGGATTGCTGAATCATATCGCAGTTCTATCTGCAGTTTGAGAAATCACCATACCATTTTCCATAATGGCTGAACCAATTTCTAGTCCCAGCAACAGCGTAGGAGGGTTCCCCTTTCCCTGCATCCTCGCCAGCATTTGTTGTTCTCCTTTTTTCTGATAATAGCCAGTCTAATTGGGGAGAGATGATATCTCAATATGGTTTTGATTTGCATTTCCCGAATGCTGAGTGATGTGGAGCATTTTTTCACGTGTCTGTTGGCCACTGGTATATCTTCCTTTGAGAAATGCCTATTCAGCTCCTTTCCCCTTTTTTTAATTGGGTTATTTGGGGTTTTTTTTACTGTGGAGTGGTTTGAGTTTCTTGTATATTATGGATATTAATCCCTTGTTGGATGCATAGTTTGCAAATATTTTCTCCCACTTTCCGCTCTGTTGTTTCTTTTGCTGTGCAGAAGCCTTTGAGTTTTATATAATCCCATTTGTATATTTTTCCTTTTGCTGCCTGTGCTTTGGGGGTCATATTCATAATGTCTTTGCCCAGTCCTACTTCCTGAAGTGTTTCCCCTATGTTTTCTTTTAGGAGTTTTATAATTTCAGGTCTTATATTTAAGTCTTTAATCCATTTCACTTTTATCATATTGGTTATTTCAAAAACTAGAGTAAAAGAGAAATCAGCTCAATAATTGGTCTAATAACTCATTTCAAGCAACAAGTTTTTAAACAGTGCGAATGTAGCTGCTTAACAATGCACTCTACTCTTCTTTGATCCATACACCTTTGAAGAATACATTGTACCTGTTCAATACTATGAAATTATTTTTTTTT
>NW_007730429.1:0-361 GCF_000696425.1 Galeopterus variegatus
AAAAGCTAAATTTTGTTAGACAATAAATAGGAGCCAGACAATGGAGGTAGAGAGTGTTTTAACATGATTTCATGGTATTGCCTTGAGTGTCTAGAGGGTACTTTCAAATGAAATCAGGTAAGGATTAAGAAAATAGGTGAAAGTAGATGTGTTTGAGGTGGCTGGGGAACCTCCAAGTGGGTAGTCCAGCTAAAAATGGATATATAAATATGAAAGTCAGGAAAGAAGCCTAGATTAAAGATGTGGATTTGGGAATCATCAAAGTCATTCATGGCTCATGCAAAAAAACTAAAAAAAAATAGATGAGATAGCACAGAAAAATGAAAGAGTAATGAATTTGAGAGAGAACTGTGTGCAACCC
>NW_007730429.1:2422-2936 GCF_000696425.1 Galeopterus variegatus
CCTGCCCTAGGAAACCTCACAGCACAAATGCATACAGCCTGAGTAAACAATGAAATTAATTTAACCCCGCTAAACAATCACAGTGAAGCTCAAAAATTAAGACAATGGAACAGAAAATTATTGAGAAAAAGTGATCTGCTCTATATGATAGAAAGTCCATTATTCTGATATAGTCTAATGAGCTTTATATTTTAAACAATAACCAAACATGCTTAACTAGAAAAATTGTATACATCCACTAGAGCAGAGGGAGGTTATAAAAACAAGTGGACATTATTCAACTTCAACCTTTTCACAAAGGCATGGTTATACTCATTTTTTTTACATATTACAAATTTGAAAAAAGTATATTTTAACATATGAATTTTAAATTAATATTTTACATACTCCAATGGGTGTTTCTAATCTATATATCTCATATAAGTGTATACAAAATGTTGAAAGAAGTAACAGCTGATTAGGTTAATATCACAATTCCTGAAGAATTCAGAATTTATTGAGGAAAAGAGAAAAA
>NW_007730429.1:3147-3938 GCF_000696425.1 Galeopterus variegatus
CCCTTGGCGGGAGCGCCGCCGCGCTCCCAAGCGGCGCACTCTCCAGTGCGCCACTGGGCCGACCCTAAAATAAAATAATCTTTAACCTCATACATATGAGAAAAATAAATACCTTCTCTAAATATTTGAATCCTCAAGTTTTATTTTACACTTACATATAAAATATATGGTAAATGAACTACTTAGGTCCTAGAGAAATATTACTTGATAAAAATACCCTAATCCCTATTAACACCCTGTAAACAGTTTTTTAGTGAAAAGCAATTCATTAGTAACATTATGTTTGTCATATTTAATCAACTATAAGGCCATGTTATAATCTGACAATATACTTCAGATTAAATGTATTTAAAAAAAAATCACCCTGAGGCTTATTATGACATTCCAGACTACAGCAACTACTTTCTTTTTTTACACTAATCCATAATTGATGGCTCATGACATTGCCATTTTCAAGCCATTAGTTACACAATAACAATGTTAATTGAGTTTTAATTAAGTCAGCCATATTCAAGCTTGGACTATTTTAGCTTTCTTTCAGATACAGATGATATTTCTTAGGGCTATTTTCATTTATATCTATTTTTTTAAGGCATCCTTTACTATTTTTGAAAGACTGTTTGAGAATGAATTTTGACTATCATATTTAAAAGAGAAAAATTATAGAATTTGCATCTCCTCAACTATTTGCTACTAAAGCATTCATACAGCACCATATATCAGAAAATAATTCCTGGGGCCGGCCCGGTGGCGCACTGCTACAGTGTGCCGCTTGGGAGCGCGGTGGCGCT
>NW_007730429.1:5121-6073 GCF_000696425.1 Galeopterus variegatus
ACACTGAGGGTTGTGATCCGTTGCCGGACACGAAAAAAAGACAAAAAGGAAAAAAAAAAAGAAAAGAATTCCTAAGGCAAGGGTATGATTTTTATGATGATTTTTTTTTTTAGAATTTTGATACAATTAGATTTGTTCAGTTCTTTCACTAATTTTGACTCACAATAAATACATAAATTTTTAATTAGTAAATCTATGAAAGACAACTTACCTGAGATATGTCAGGAGCTTGAAGATTATTATTTCAAATTTCTTATTTTTAAACTAGTGCTACAAAGAAAAAAATGCTTCTGTGCAAGAACATACACATGTGTTTATACAAAGTCAGTGGTTTGTCAATTGCTTGGTTCCTATTGCTAAAGAAGACAAAGTCATAAATGTGTTAGTGATGTGGTTCAATTAACAGGGTCATCTATGCTACTATTGCTACAACTAGTCTGCTCAAGGACGCAATACTAAGAGAGACCAGATGAGAGTGTGTGTGATCTAATTTAACACACACTTGTCATCACCATGAGCTCACACCTCTTTAACTGAGGGGTCACTGGCATTGTCTTAATACAAAAAGAAAAGCCTATGATTGAGATTAAGAAAACAAAGCAGACACTTGATAACAACAACCATCATTGTTACCATGTATAGAAAATCTACCCCTAAACATTAAAGTTGTACATTAATAACTTTTTTAATTGATACAAACTTGTGGAGCAGTTATTATCCTAGAATTTTACAAATGAGAAAAATGAAAGTCAGAAAGATTAAATCACCTGTTCAAGGTCATACAACTGGGAAGTGCTTGTCTTGCATCTTGAACCCAGACCTATTTGACTGTGCAGCCCATTCCCATGCTACTCTTCCACCTAAGAGGGAAGGATAACGAACTCAGAGGACAGGCAGTAAGAAGTGGGTAATATACTCAGATCTACACTTTCAGCTCATACGTGCCTTATAA
>NW_007730429.1:6987-9865 GCF_000696425.1 Galeopterus variegatus
AGGCAGTAAGAAGTGGGTAATATACTCAGATCTACACTTTCAGCTCATACGTGCCTTATAAATAATAGATATGCATTAAAAACATTAGTGAACTTTCTACTTTTAATGTCTTGACATAATTCAGACCTTAGAACAGTGTTATTGAAGTACCAGTGATAATTCTAATTAGCAACTCATCTGCTGCTCTTGAGGGTCATTTTTAAGTGCTGCTTATTAGCTTATAGCATTTTCTTTCTGAGATTGACTGTCATTTCTAGGAATAAGTTAAGGTAGATCAGACCTTGTAGGGTAGCAAGAAGTAAGACATCATTAAAAAGAGCATTCAAGTAGTTAAAGAAAGAGTAGAAATTTATCAGAAGTAAATTGGCTATTAAATCATCATTGGCTGTTCTCTTACTTGAAATTTTAAGCATTCCAAGTAGATATAAATGAAATAACATTTAAAACTTCATTAAGAGTTTGCAGAATGTTTAAGGATAGTAAAAGGGCCTTGTGTAAAATGTCCTAGTGTGGTTGTAGTAGACACCATTATATGAATACCCTTTACATGAACATTTCTATATATGACTTAAGATATAGATTCCCCTTAATCCTTTCCCTTTAACATAATAAATGGTCATAGGAGAAAAAAATGGTCATAGAAAAAGTGCTTAGTGCTTTTTATGTGCCAGGCATTATGTTAACCTTCACAGAAGTTATTATCCTGATTTCACAAATCAGGGAACTTAGACTTGGAAAGGTTAAGGAATTTGCCCAAGGCCACACAGTTAATAGCAGGAGAGCAGGTGTTTAAGCAGAAACCTATCTTACACCAGATCTGACACTGAGCTATTTAAGCCAATTAATGACAACAAGCACTACAGAGTTATGTCTGATTTCAACAATGAAATAGCCAATTTATCATACTGTAAGCAGATTATACTCAGAACTACAGTAATTTGTTAATTACTGTTCCAGTAACTTCCAGATCCAGAATCTATCTTTGAGGACAGTGTGCAACCAACACCTAATTTTTCTAGTGCTCTACCAACCAGGGCAGGGTGACCAGGGTATCTACTTCTTGTTACTTAGCTAAACCATAACCCTTCCTCATTCACCCACCCCTACTCTGAGGATGCCCATTTCCCTTGTCTGTTTCCACACCAACCTGCACCACAGTTCATACTTCTGTCCCAAGTCATGGGGTTTCTCTATGCTCATCCATTATTCACTCCCCCACAACACACACCTATCCCCAGATGAATTAAGCTCTCCTAAGTATAGAGGAACATTAGAGAGGATTTTTCTCATAGCTTAGTTCCAATGTTTTTGCTGATCCTACCACAGCCACTAATTGCAGATTCCACACTCATGTTTTATGAGGCAAAAACAACAAAGTCACACAAACATACCATTAAGACAATTTTCTATCAATATTAGGCTTAATTATTTAGCTTAGAAGGAAACTATGGTGGAAAGGAAATTATTCTAAGTGTATGAGACTATTTTACCTGCTTACCCTGCTTACTTAAAACTATTGAAACTCAGAGACACTTAAAAGAGACTTACAATGAAGTTACCATTGAGCTATATAATACCATAAACTTAAAAATACTAAATCTACTTCCTCGTCTCCCTCTCTACTGTCATTTCCACAGTGGCACAGACAGGAACAAGGCTGACCTCACAAACTCTGGATAAATAGGATAGCCTATAGCACTAATAAATAAATAAATATTATAAGCAATAAATGTTAAAATAAATTTGCTTTAATTATACTGAGAAGTATATAATGCAAAACACTTCATATATAAATTGAATATTCAATACCACAATTAAACATTATTGCTTTACCTTTGATTTTTTTTTTTTTCCCTTTCTGATGGGTAAGGGGATCACAACCCTCGGCACGGTATGGTCTGCTCCATGCTCAGCCAGTGAGCACACTCACCATCCCTATATAGGATCTGAACCTGTGGCCTCGGCGCTCCCAGTGCTGCACTCTCCCGAGTGAGCCACAGGGCTGGCCCTACCTTTGATTTTTGTCTAAACTGATGTTCTTGAAAGAATGATATTGTTCTCCTAATTCTAAGAAAGTTACAGTGTTATTTTGGTGGATCCCTGTTCTGTACACTATCTTCCCTCTTCACATCTACTGAAAAATACAGGGGCACCTTCTCAGTCTCAGGCATCAGACATGCTTCATTTCATTCAATCCTAACAATAATTTCAAGAGCAAGGTTTTATTAACTCATGTTCAGTTAAATTGCCCAGGATCAGTTAGTTACAAGCCTGTTTTCAACCTGAATTTTCTTTATCTACTATAAATTACTGGGCAGTAGAGCCAAACCTCTTGGCATCTTTTTGCTCCACATTCAGTATAAAAGAGATTGATTGGCACAGTGCTTGTAACAATGTAATCACTCAGTAAATGAATGAAGGAACAAACTCATAGCCTTTTCCAGGAGATAAAGAGACACCAAGATAGCGGAAAACCAAGGAACATAGTGCAATCAGGCTGGCGAAGAAAATATCAGAGCCGACTGAAACAAAGTTTTTGTATAAGGTTTATCTATATGTCGAAGGTTTTATAAGCAACCAAATTCAGAAATTTATAATTTGTGAAGCTATTAAATTATATGTATGCAATACACATATATACATTTGTATACAAATACATATACATGTAAAATACATATATATACTTGTAAAAATATATAAAATACATATATACAAATTGTAAAGATTTATACAATAATGTATATATTTTCTGAGCTGTTTAATACTATTATAACATTGACTTTTTTCTTTTGTAATTAAATATTCTAGCTACAAATTGGCACATAAGACTTCAAGTGTCTAATATTGTTAATTTTGTCAGTATTTGAAATATGTGGAT
>NW_007730429.1:10606-11293 GCF_000696425.1 Galeopterus variegatus
GGCACATAAGACTTCAAGTGTCTAATATTGTTAATTTTGTCAGTATTTGAAATATGTGGATTGTCAAATGCTATTAATATTATTAGATAGAAGAATTCACTCTGAGTGCAAAAAAATAAAACGAAATAAAACACAGCAAATGTGAATTTTCCTGGAATAGAAATCTTTAAAGTGCTTCATATGTAATCTTGCAGAATTTTCTTAATAATTCACTTACCAAAATATGTGTAAGGGTATAAGAATTATAGTTCGACTTTATACAAGGGGAAAATCATGACAGACACTTTTCCTCCTACCGTTTACTAATTCATAATTCAGCTACACAGAAGGACATAAAGAATTCTAAAATGCCAGAGAATCTTCAACACTTTATGACTTTGGCCATAAAGTTTACCAATGCAGTATATTTTAGCTCAAGTTTATCGCTCTTAAATGCAAAAAAAAAAAAAAAGAAGAAAGAAGGAAAAAAAATATACTTTCTTCAGTACTTTCTTCTACTTATTAATATCCTCCAGAATTTTCAAATAAGAGGCAATATGCTAGAATTTTCTACATAAATATAACAAATTTGTTCTCTTTGTGATGGACATTAGACAGCATATACACGGTTGGCCATTGGTTTTCAGTGGACTGCTGATGACAAAGGATAAATGGGTCTATGATATTTGAGTATCTTGTGAAAAAAAA
>NW_007730429.1:11622-14024 GCF_000696425.1 Galeopterus variegatus
CTTTCTTCTACTTATTAATATCCTCCAGAATTTTCAAATAAGAGGCAATATGCTAGAATTTTCTACATAAATATAACAAATTTGTTCTCTTTGTGATGGACATTAGACAGCATATACACGGTTGGCCATTGGTTTTCAGTGGACTGCTGATGACAAAGGATAAATGGGTCTATGATATTTGAGTATCTTGTGAAAAAAAAGAGATATGTTATTCTGTGTTGCCAAAGTTTCTATCGAGAACCCTTTTTTACTTATCTATAACTTTGAAAGTAGAACTATGTAGAAGGATGTTAGAGAGATACTTTTTAATTGGTAAACATTGTTAAGAATATACAAATTAATTGGAGACTTTGTATTTAGAAATCTAAAACTAGTCATTATTTTTTTGATAGCTGTTGTAAAGGAATTTGTTTGCTTTCCTATCCCATTTCAATTATTTCAGCCACCACTGTAGTACAGAATTCTAAATGGAAGATAGAAACCTTAGTTTGGTTATTATTATTGATGTGTTTTTGTAATGTTAAGATAAAATTGGGCCGGCCCGGTGGCGCACTGCTACAGTGCGCTGCTTGGGAGCGCGGCGGCGCTCCCGCCGAGGGTTCGGATCCCACATACAGACCGGCCGCTCACTGGCTGAGCGAGGGGCGGGCGCAACGCCGAGGCTTGCGATCCCGTTGCCGGTCCCGGTCCGGTACAGGCGCGACACTAAGGGTTGCGATCTGCTGCCGGTCACGAAAAAAAAAAAAAAAAAGATAAAATTGAAAGTTAGGAACATTTTTAAGAAATACTAATATATATTTTTTCTTAAAATGCCTCAAAGCTCTCACATAAACATTGACAATAGGCAGATTATATATTAGAAAGAGAAAAAAAATGGGGTGTAAGGACTTAAATTTGAACTATGCAGCCTCTTGATAATGTAAAGCCAAATTGTTAAATTAAAAAAAATGTTAATTTAAAACAATTTAAGACAAATTTCTGGACCATCTCATATAAATTTGAATTTTTTCTGATTTGAATTCTGTTCTCTCACAACAAATTCAGTACTATCTCTATTCCTTCTTTCCATTTTCCCCACTTTGTAGCTCCAGCTTTGATCAGAACCACATCAAGAGATTTCCTTCATTGCTTAAGCTGATATCTACCAGGCCCTTTACAACTGCCAATTATTTACTTAAAGCATATATATATAGTGCTGAAAATGAGAGGAGAAGGGCAAACAAAAAAGGAAATCCTTACAATTAAAAATTATTGGGTAGAAATCAAATGCAAGGGTATAAATCCACAAAAGATTTTTAATAGATCGAGTCATCCCTTTACTAAAGATATATTTAAGGAAATACAAAGGCTTTTCTATTTCATTCAGTTTGGGGATATGCCTTAACAGAAAAATTACACTCATCTGCTCTGAGGTATCAGTGCTAATTACTTAACTAATTATTTTAGTGGAGACAAAAGTAGGAACTGAAGGATATAACAAGAGAGCAAAGCAGGAGAAAAGATCTCAATGCTTCTCGTTTTTTTGAGTGTTTTTCCAAAATGTCCCATCAACCATGATCTGTTCCTTTCAAGCTCACAAAGAAAGCAGATAAACCTGAGTCCATCTGGCTTCTATTCATAAATATCCAAAATAATTATCTCCTAATATTTTAGGAGTTTCTAGAAGTTTCTGTCTATCATTGAGTGTATCAGTGCATCTTTCTCATCTACATTTTTCTCTAACCAACCTTTCTTATACACAGACAATGTAGCATGAGTAACTATTGTGACATCATTCCAGTCTGGCAGATTTATAATATCAGTTCCAGTTCTTAGGCCAACTTGCTTTTTAAAGGAGTCCGTATTCTTTCTTCTGAGCATTTCAAATCACGTAGATAGAAAATAATACTTTATATACACTTATACAACGTTTCTCATATCTGTCATTCCGTAGAAATGAAATTTGCCCTAACTTTTCCTCTTTTTCCTTCGGAATTTTATCTATATGATAAAATAGAAATCTCCTAGTTAAAACAGAATAGTAAGAGATTAATAGGACCATTAGTCCCACCTAGTTGTTCTTTATCTCTTCTTCATAAGCTATCCTTGCCCAATGTCTCTTCTCTCAGTAGCATAAGGGAAGCCCTGTTTGGGATAAAACTGTTGTACAAAATTAAACATCCTCAACAATGAATTCTTGTATTTTTCTCAGTGTTTCCTAGATCGAGTACTAATTCTAGACAGTCAACCACTTTTACTGCAATATTTAAGTAAATAAGGATTGTCTTAAAGAGGGTTATCTTTCTCATACTAATTGTTTTGATACAGTTCAAACCAAATACTCAACATCAAAATTTTACAGGCTTGGGGGCCGGCCCGGTGGCGCACTGGATAGTGCGCCGCTTGGGAAGTGCGGCGGCGCT
>NW_007730429.1:14628-34893 GCF_000696425.1 Galeopterus variegatus
CATCCTCACAAATATTTGTTATTTTTTTGTTTTGTTTTGATTTGTTTTATAATAGCCTAATGGTGTGAACTAGTGGCTCATTAAGGCTTTGATTTGCATTTTCTTTTTGTAAGTTAGAAAAATGTTTTCTTAATGACCATTTACATTTTTTACACTTTTCTTTACTGATACATAATTGATTCTACATTTTGGGGTGTACAGAGTTGACTTTGCATTTTCTTGTTTATTGGTGATGTTGAGCATCTTTTCGCGTGCTTATTGGCCAATTCTATGTTCATTCTTTTATTACCAAACCTTATAAAATATTCACATATATTCCCTGTTCTCCTGTCTTATAAAACTTTTCCAATTTTTCTAAGCACTAACCCCCTCCTCACCCCACACACATCTCTACATTTTAGAAATGTTTTATTTAAAGTACTGATATTATCTTAGGTGCCAGTGCCAATGAAAATTCCCAGTTGATGCCCTACCTTTGTAAAACGGGACAATGACAGCACTGTGAAACCGTATCTTCCTGTGACAGTGAGTTGTTGTCTTACTTCTTTGGTTCCTTCTCACTCCCTGTCTTACTCTTTTCCCTCCTCCTACTACTTGTACCTTACATGAATACTTCCAAAGGATTTATCTATCCTAAGTCCTCTTTTATCTCTCAGAATCCTCCTCTTTCATAAAGTTAGCCAAACTTGTGACTTATCTAGACAAGCAGTTGCTCTGACAGGCCAGGTTTCTCCAGCTTGGGCAAGTCATTCGCTGAATGCTGAATATACGTGCTTCTCTTTTCTGATGCTTTTGCCTCACTTTTCCCCTCCGTATTCTGCCTTTTAAACTCTTATCAGTTCGTAAACTTCCTAGAAGTCACTGTCATTGCATTTTTCTTCATGGGCTAAGGCTAAGCTTTCCCTGCCTACTTGTTTTCATTGATATCCAAATACTAGTTTACTCATACTGAATTATAAGTGCTGTTTAGATGGATATATATGCATTAGGTCATTGATAGAAGAGAGTTGTGTCTTATTAATCATCACTTCCCCAGAGCATAGCATAGTGTCTATCACATAATAGGGCACAATATATATTTATAGAATAAGTGAATAAGAGGCATGTGTTCAAATACAGTCCCTTTTTTTTTATAACTATGTATTGGGATGCTCATTCTGAATGGTTCACTAATATTTCAAACCAGAATGTTACAAATGGAAGAAAGTGTCTTCTCTTTCAAACCTATTTCTCCCTAGCAATTGCCTTTTCTGTTACTGTTAGCTTTATTGCCCTGGCGTTCTAAGTTAACATCCCCAACTTCCTCATTACTTTTATCTGCCCTGTTCCCATTTACGTGTTATCATTTGCTATCTTAGGAATACCACATCACAGTGTTCCATAACTTCAGCTCCTGCTCTCTGTTCCCATGACCTCTGCTTTCATTTCAGTAGCTTATATATATTTTGTCTAGATTAATTGAATGACTTTCTAATTTTTCTTCTACATCCCACCTTTTCTGAGTCATCAAATTTATCTGTCCTATCAAAACAATTCTTCCTTGCTCAAAAACCACTGTGGATCCCTATTTCTCCTTGAACATATGAAGATTGATCTCCTTAAATATCATCGTAGCTCCCTAATTCCCACTCCACACAATGTTGCCAAAATTTTTCTTTCTCAACCTGAGTTTCCATTCATCTAATTCAAGTACTCTTTACTTTAAAGTACTCACATTTCTACACATCACTTCCTGTGTGCCTTTGCTTACATTCAGTTGGGATGTCTCCTCCCAGGCCAGATGCCCAAAGTCTACCCATCATTTTGAGTCAAAATCAAGTATTTTTTTCTTTCATCAGGGATTTCCTGATTTCCCATTCAACTGTAAGCTTGAATTAATTGCATTTTCCTGTGAACTCCCATGCTGTTATTCTGTACTTATAACATTTGGCAATTTACAGTTTGAATTATTCTTATTTGTGAACAGGCCATTTTCTTGCATATATTGTAAGTTTCTTGTACATTGGCTCCTATGGTGACTAGCACACTGAATTACATTTCTTGTAGAAGCTCAGTGATTATTTCTTACACAGGTAAATGAATGAATGTATAAAAATTTATTTATGGTTGCACTGAAATTTATTCCTTTTTATATTTATATAATCACTTTTCTTGGAGTCTCCCTGAATTTCTTCTTACATACTATCAGAAAATCCTCATCCAAGTTCTCTAAAATCTTCTCTGATTTGTTGGATCATGCTGCTCCCTATATTACAATACAGATATTCATAGTCAGCAGATAATTGAGAATTATTCTTTAGGAATATGTTCTTCCATGAACTCGCACAGGCTTATTCATCGTAATTGCCTTTTATTTACCCTGGACATATTTCCAAGATAGCCTTTCTTGTTTAAAGTTCTGTTTCCTAGGGAATTTATGACTATCTGCGGTTGCCCAGCAATAAGATGTGCATAGTCTGTACTCTATATTTGGTCTGCTATTCAAAAATGTGTCTTAGGTTACCTTATCGTTGACTCACAAAGCCTATGAACAAAGTCCTGATTACTTTGTGGAAATCTTTATGTGTGCTTTCCTTTTCATCCATTCTTTTTTTCTTTTTTCTTTTAAGTAAAATACACTAGTATGAGAGGCACAAAAAGAGGCTGTCAAAATTATGCAGCAATCTGAAGTCCTAGATAACTTCACCCATTCTATAAATTGAAATATAGAAATTCAATTTATAGTAGCTAAAATTCCAGGTTAAGAACTGCCGTAACATTTATTTTTAAGACAATTGTAGTTTTTGAAGCTTGGTGCTTTTGTACTTAAGTCATTGTGACAAATCAGCATGTTCTGTCACCATTGAACTTTTCTGCAAATCTTACAGCTCTTGCTTGTTCCTCTAGAGAGAGGGCTTCTTTGAGATCAGGAAGGAACATTGTTCCCTGTTGTTTCTCCGTTGCATACTACAAGAGAGATGCAAAGATCAGCTAGAGGGTAAAAGGAAGTGCCCCTTGATTATAGTTTTGATTATGTGCATTGAATATCAGAATCTTTTCCTGTGGTTTTTGTGTTTATACAGTACACAAATTGAGTAAATTATCAAATGTTTTAATGATGCAAATGCCTCATCAATTATTTTTGTCTCCCCAATAATATTCACCAATTTAATTTCATAAAATTTTCTATTTATCTATAACCCAAATGTTTATTGCTTAAAGAATAGTTAAGTAACTGAAGAACTAATAGAAATGTCACAGTATTATATCTAAAAGCAGGTAAAGAAGGCACTTTAGATTAAGCATGTGGCATAACAATGGCAAAGGTTAGAGCTCAAAGCCAAATTAAGCTTTATATCACCAAGAAGCAGAAAAGGCCACATATGACATTAAAAAAAAAAAAAAAGTCAGGATTCCAAATGCAACTCTGACTTTTAAGTAAGAATATGACTTTACGAATCAAGGACATTCCTCAGTTAGTCTCCAACTTCTAGGGCACGTCTGACTTCTAATTAAGAAAAATTAACTCCTGAAGAGGTTGGGTGGACACTGTGGAGACCTGCAGAGACTTCAGTTGTCACTTTCATCAGTGTTCTGAAGCATGGACTCATGGCTGTATATAATGATATCCACAATCCTATTCACTCAATCATCACCTGAGTATTGCATAATTGAAACTATGCAATCAAAGTAAAGGTTAAATATCAGAAAACTCAGTAACTACCAAATTAGAATATAGTGTTCATTACCTTAAATATAATTTCAGAAACACTGTACTTCTAAACTGTAGTTGTGCAATTCTGAAAACATTTGAGGATTTAAAAAAAAAAAAAGAATTTTGAAAAAAATTGATTTGACAATTACATTTTCTGCATTATTATCCATTATGTTTGCTGGTTTTAACAGGACAATGTGCATAAGCTAAAACATGTTCAGGAACATGTAAATACCATACACAAACATGAAAATTTCAAGAAAATTTAGGTTTTCTGTAACATACTACATTTTAAGAAATTTAAGTCATCACTTTTTATCTTCCAGGAAGGCTGCATGCTTTATACCATCTCCTGACAGAGTAATGTGATATTATAAAACAACTGGAGACTAGCAACACAGAATAGCATTCTATGCATAGCAATAGAAAACTAGCAATATAAACAGCATTTAGCTAGTTTGTTGATCTCTATGACATTTTATCCTTTGCTTGAAATGTTTCCTAATGTTCAACAGTTAGAATAAATTGCACTTGGCAAAATACTATAGTAACCATTTTTGATTTTTTAAAAACCACTTTACACTGGATCTAATTTACATATGATATCACTAAAAGTAATATTCGAATTATATATACTTTAAAAAAATGCTGATTCTAAAAATGCAGTTAATGAAGGTTTTTCTATTCCTCCTTATCTGTAATATTCTTATTTATAATCCTGGTAGCTTCCAGAGACCCATTCCAAAGTCTGCATAACTGTCCCGTACCTTAGCATTTTTAGAAAAAATAATTAAAAATTACAAGCTACAAATGTAAACTTATTTTGATTTCCTACTATGTTTTTGATTCTTTAAATGTATTTTGGTAATACTTATAGAAAAGTTCCTACAGAACACTTAGTGTAATACAATGAGATTTAGTTTATTCATCGATTTTCTAGTCTATCACACTCATATAAAGCTAAATCCTAGTTTTAGTTGATGTTTCATTTTTCAATTAATTAAGATAAATAAGGCATATTTTTGCAAAATGTGAATATTCAGCAATAAGATATGAAACAAAATGTTACAAGAAAATAATATATAGCCATACTAATCACTGCAGGCTTAAAAGAGTGTTCTGTGCTGTTTAACATAGTAATCAATGACTGATCACTTATGTAGACAAGCGGAACTTAATTAGATACGTAGAATAAGAGTGATTTAAAAGAGCAACAAAAATCACTTTAGTGCTACAGCTATTTCAAAAGAACATATTAGATTCTGAAGTGGAAAATAAATAGTATTACAAGAAAACTATCAAGCCATCACTGGGAAATTTTTTAAAATAGCAAAACAATATTTTACATGGGGAAAAAATGAAGAGCAGCAGAAGCCCTAAGAAAGAAAGTGTGATAGTCACCAAAGCTCCTTAACATTAGAGCAGATTGCTTCAGACTACCTTAGTCAGCAGGAAAGCAGTAGAGGCAAAGCAGTAAGAAAACCAGTATGAAATAAATAAAAGTTCAATTCTGAACTTTGAAAGTGAGCAATAATAATATACTTTAATGTAAACTCACTATTGCTCTGGTCCCCTCCTTCCTAAGGAAGCTTAAGAATGTTATTTAAAGTTTCTGTTCCTTGACTGCCATACAGTCATGCATGCAAAGTATTCAAATACAAAAGAATTGTAAGAGAAAATGGCTGAGAAACTATTTGATGCACTGGTCTAAAATACTGTCTTCAGTAATTAGTAACAAAATTCTTTTATAGATTATTTAAAGAGAGGGAGAAATCTTTGCTTTGTATTGAAATAGGAAGAAACTATTTGATGCACTGGTCTAAAATACTGTCTTCAGTAATTAGTAACAAAATTCTTTTGTAGATTATTTAAAGAGAGGGAGAAATCTTTGCTTTGTATTGAAATAGGGGCATACATGTTGGGTTAGTATGTACAAAGAGTTTCAAAAAGTACTCCAGAAATGCCTGATTAATGGTAGTGGAGCAGTTGGGCAGAAGATACAAGAATTCTTTGACATTTGTCTTAAAAGAAATTAAGAATTTAGATGAAAACAAAACAGGCTGTAGGATTGACCATAGTCAATAAAATATGAAACAAAATGAAAATAATTTAAATAGGTTGGCTGGGCACAGCTGAACAAAATGAAATTTAATGTGGATAATGCCACTTTTTGTGTTTATGTTTAAAAAGAACATTACAATTATAGAACAGGGTGGCACTACTGACAAGATTTTATGGGAAATGGGTCATATTGGGATTTTTCTTCTTATTATGCCACAATATGATGGAGCTACTGAAAATATTAAATCCGTCTCAGGCTATACAAATAATTATTCTGGATCTTGGGAAGTTAGAGAATTCTGCTGTACTCTTCTGGGCAGACCATGTCTGAGTACTGTGTTTAGTCCCACACAATTCACTGGTCAATCCTATGGGTATTGAAAAATTTGTACATTTTCAATTGATGAAAGACCTTCAAAAATAAACAGCTGAGAAAATTTTGTAGAACTATCAAATAGGCTCATAAAATAAAAGCTTAAAAGTTTCCCTGGAAAGATCTAGTCCATCCCTTTCATTTAAAGATGAAATTGGCTTTAAAGTTATGTGTCAAAACTAGGAAAAATAACAAGATACATCTGGCTTGATTTAAGAAAAAGTTACTGGTTTTTTTATTATTTTAAAAGTCTGTGCATTAAAAAAGAAAAAAAAGTTTCTAACATTTGGAACTCTGTAAACATGAAAAAAAATTGTTGCCTTCATTTTTCCATCCATACCACCTTGTGCATGATTAATAAGTGCAAGTTCAAATAATTAATTACACGGAATTTGAAATAACCAAATTATGAACTTTATAACAGCTTACCAGTGATTGCCCTCTTAGCTCTTAAACTTTCCAATTACTTTAATATTCATATTAACAGTGAATATATGGGAAAACTTAAAACAAATGTCTGAAGCAAAATATATAAATATATATTTCTCATAAATGTAGGAAAATATGATTTCTTTAAAAATAAAGATGCAAATAGGTTATAAAGAATTTTTATTATAAGTATTATGTTTTATAAAATTACAACTTGTGGTCTAATACAAAAGATAAAATAAAAAAAGATTGCATATTTCATGAAACCAAAAGTTCTATACTGGGTAGTCCATCTGTTATAATGAAAATGTCATAGTAAAATTCTTAATTATTAAGTTATTCCCCAATATTTAGAGTGATAGAAGCAAGCTACTCATCGATGCTGTGCTTCAATGAAGTTCATTTCTCAAAGAAAAGAAATCTGAATTTGACAGTGTCTTACTGTTCACTGAGAACTCTGAAAATCAGTGATCTATAAAAAAAAAATCTGGAGGTTTTTCTGAAACATTCTTTACAGAAAATCTATAACACAAGTTAAAATTTTAATTTCATATATTTTATAGGTTCATTTTGCCAACCGATTAAAAAATTTAGTATTTTCACAGAGTTTTCACTATATATATTTGAATGAAATTTGACAGAAGATGAACCTTATCTGTTCACTTGTTTGATCAATAAGAAAGCCAAAGTTCTGTGCTTAAAACAATAATAGAAATTTTAAAAAATTAATGACCAACTAACTAAAGCTGGCTTTATGTTATTCTGAAACTTTTGGTTTTTAACCTATCTTCAGTATTTTTTAAATTTTGATTCATAAGTTTTCTCTTTTCATTTAGTTAATAAAATATATCTGAAATCATTATTTAAGAAAAATGTTTCTTACACTAACTTAAACAGCTTTTCCTTTTCATGAGAATAGCATGTTTACCATCATGTTTGGGTAGAAAGAACATCAGTTTCCCCAGTAAAATTACCAAAATTGAGAGAAAATTGTGTTACTTCTGAAAAAATGTAATATCAATATTAAACTTAAAATGCATGGAGTTATAATGTGTAGATAGTTATATAGATATGTAAATAGATATGTGGTGTACACCAAAATTGAGAGAAAATTGTGTTACTTCTGAAAAAATGTAATATCAATATTAAACTTAAAGTGCATGGAGTTATAATGTGTAGATAGTTATATAGATATGTAAATAGATATGTGGTGTACATATGAGTGCACACACATATCCAATTATCAAATAAGTCTTTATATATCAGAAATGATACATAAAATGCAGGGAATTATACCCATTGACCTCTGCCATTTCTATTACTCTATATATGAGTATCAATCATTCATAATTAACAAATATACCTTATTGGATGAATCTTAATAATGACATAACTTTACAGAAAATTATCTTCTGCATATAAATACTCATTTATATTTATATTATACATATATTTAGTTTTTAAATTTATAAGCAAGTACCCTTAAAATAGTAAGGTAGTATAAGATGACCATAAAATAGTAATGTAATTAAGCATGTGTATTTAGAAATCATTAGATATTTCATAGAGAATATTTATATTGAGATTTTTGGAATTAGAGTCAAAGTTTTACTACCTGTTAAATATTTTGCTTATTAGAAGACATCTCTAAACTTACAACAATTTCAGTCCTATTTTAAATTTGCTATTTAGATATAATTCCAAGCATTTGAATAGAGAACTCTATATAAATATGTATTTGTAGGAGGCTATGCATGAGAATATTGTTGGTTAACAACACTATAATATTTTAATTTTAAATATTATCATAATTAAGATGCTTCTTCTTATGCATAAAGAAAACTAATGCCTCCCTTTTTAATTCCATGTGAAGCATCACATACTTTTATGTACTGGTCTTTACTAAGAGATTTAATTCATGTTTCATGTCAGTTTTTTGAAACTAAGGGAGAGGTTTTAAGCGTCTCTGATATTCCCTGAGTTTATATTATTCACATTATGCTTCTAGAGAAACATTTAAATGTAGGCAAAGCAATCAAATCTTTGTTGCACTTTCCATTCTTGATGCACTTTAGGTTGTTGACTTTTCTTTATACCTCCGTCTCCTATCTCTGCATGGTGCAGGAACATCCCCTTATAGATATTGGGTGTCCTCCCTTGGGGACAAATGCATTAGACTGTCTGCACAGAATATGCATATTTGGATAGTCCATTTAGCGTTTTGGGGTTTTTGTTTTGGTTTGGTTTTGGGAGGGGGCATCTTGCTCTAAAGGATAAAAGTGGCATTTATATTCTCTGTTTTATACCAGCAAAGTACCATCTGAATTTTCTGTGTTCACGACCACTTAAAAGTAATGGTGATGTACTAAGTGTTTGAGATGAGAATATTCTTCATTGGTAACTAACAGTTTTAAGCATTGATTCTCTCTCTTTTTAAAATTCTTTCTCATAAAGTTGAATATACAAAAATGAATAATTGTTATAATGGTACTTATAAATAGGTGATTCTTCATTGGTAACTAACAGTTTTAAGCATTGATTCTCTCTCTTTTTAAAATTCTTTCTCAGAAAGTTGAATATACAAAAATGAATAATTGTTATAATGGTACTTATAAATAGGTGAGGGGGAAAAAAAGCCCTCATTTAGAATTCTGATGGCTATACTGTATGTTTGCTATTAGCCATGAATCTTTGATTACAGCTATAGCAATATTGAGTTTTCTGTGAAGCTTAAAAGTTTCTTTTTAACAGCTTGATGCTTATATTACATAATCTTATCTTGCCTATTAAAACAAAGCTAATGTAGCACAAATCTACATTTCACTAGCTTTAGTAGCTGAATATTAAAATCTCAGTATTGAACTCAATTTCATATTATATTATGGGGTCAGACAAACTCAAGAATATTTCAGGTAAATGAGCAGTTGGTATAAAAATGAACATTTTTCAATAGCTGTGCACACAAAAAGAAAATTACAACAGATATTAATACATAGTATGTAGAAAACTCTTATAAAATTAGTAATTTGTAACCTTCCATTCCTCTGGCATATCAGAATTCTTATAAAAGACATGCTGCTTCTAGAAAATAAGGAGAAAACAAATTACAGTAACTAATCTCTCCCTTACCTCCAAATTCAGTATATAAGAGTAGGAAGGCAATTTGATATCATCTAATCCATGTAATAGATTTTGAAACTAAGGTCCAAAAAGGTGAAGTGAATTGTGCAAGGTTACACAATTTAGTAAGTAGTAGAGTAAAGACAGAAAGTTAAGATTCCTTGGCCTAGTCTGGCATATTTTTTCCTTACTTTTAACATCTGTATATACTGTGTAGCTTTTGGTTCAGGGTAAAAGTCTAGATTTAAAAAATTACTTCTACTTCCGTTTTTTTTTTTTAAGGCGATGTCAGTATGGAAGAATAAAGAATCTAAGAATACAGTAATTTGGCACTAGCAAACAGTAGATTGTGCTTTCTCTCCTGCCCAGCCCAGAATGTCCTGTAGATGCTTCTTTCATGCAAATAAAGACTAATGCCAATCACAGCGGTGCTGGGAGGTATCCTGCCATGTCAATCCTCATAGCCTAGGAACCAATCTCATTTCTTAAGGTGCAAAATCATTCTGAGTTATTTGCATCTCCCATTTCCCCAATTTATGTTTTGCTAAGACAGAGTTTATTCAGGATTCCTAGGGTACATTTAGATCCCACTAAATTGGAAGTTTTATGAATGAGGCCCAGACATAAGCACTTTAAACAAGCACACCATGTGATTCTGAAGAAAAATAAAATGTGAGGACTACTAATTTAGGGGTTATTATGGATGATATGGAAAGAGGCAATGTGGTTGAAAGGACAACAGGAACAAATAACTTAATTTTAAGATTATCCTTCTCATTGATATATCAATCTGACAGAGCAGATAACGAAGAGATTGCAATGAGTGTGGGGAAGGGGAGGAAAATCATTATTATAAGAGAAAATTTGCCAATTGCAGCTGTATATATGATCAAAGACACACATACCAAGAACTCTTTAAAATCCAACTGGGATTTTATACAAAGATATTGGCATACTGTTAGCATTTTCAAAGTTGTTCCTATCACTCCAAACATAAAAGGTAAAACTAATAGCAGAAAAAATCATTTGGCAGTCCAAATTATCTGAAGCTTAAAGAAAAGACAATACAGTAAATATAAAATGAATATGAAGTGGACGTTATCTGTATAAATCATTGATTAGCAAATATTATACATCATTATGGAGCGGACTAGAGTATAAGAAAGAAAAAAATTTGCTGAAATGTTTTGAGATCTATATCAACCCATTTATCTGGGCCTGGGAAGAATTCACATCTATATTTGGCAGGAATATTGTGTAATAAGTATATGAAATTATTTTTCTAAAACAAAACAAAATTTAACTCACTGCTGCTCTAACACTTTAACAGATATATTGACTTTTTGACATGCTAAATATGGATAAATTAACATTGAATCCATACTTATCAGTCAAATAGTTATTTATCTGCTATCCTAGAATGAACATCTAGAAATGTTTAATAAGAATCTGTCTTGTAGAACAAATTTAATTAGACAGACCTCACACAATTCACATTAATCTCTCCCCTCTCAGATCTATCACACTAATAGCAACGTAGAGTTTACTACTCAATCTCCAGTTGAAATGATGGAGACTTGGAGCTTGAGGATCCTTTAGAAAGCATCTATTCCAACTGCATGACATATTACAAAATGCAGATGGTAAATCTGACACTTTATATGACTGTCATGCAATTTCACAATTGGGCCAGTGAGTTAATGCCCACCACTTGCCCACTAGACCAGGGCTTCCTAGATGTGCTCAAGAAACTCTAGCACTAAATATTATGGCAAACAGATTTTGGAGAAAAACAAATGGGTTCACTGAGTAATTTTGGAAAACTAAACAAATATGAGCAAATTTCTTTAACAGGAGTTTTCAAACAAATGTGTTGGACCAAAGAAGAGTAAGTTAAGAGATATGTATGTAATAAATATTTGGGGAAAATGAGTTTTTACAATCTTAGTTTTTCTAGGTACATCACAAGCTTCTTTTAAGTGATGACTATTCCTTTCCCTTAATACCTAGAAATGTATTTTGTAAGTATTTGTTTAAGGATCATTATTATTAAGCATATATTCAATCATATATCAGATAAATGAGCCAAAGTTTAGGTGTTTAAAACTAAAACAATAAGAGAATTCCACATAGTGTTTTTTTGTGAGCCTTCTAAACAAGTAATATGACTTATGCAAATTAACCTAGGAATGTGACTGGCTAGTCCAAATAATTGGGCCTTGCCATGGGATACATAGGCGAAGAGAAGTCCTGCTTTAGACCGTTTTCTCCCAGTCTCTTAGAGTCCCATTAATATGCCTTTTGAATAATTTCAGGAGTCAAATTTTGATATGTATACACATCTCTAGACTTCACAAGGATATAAAGGAGTAAAACTCCATTTTTTCTGTCTTTCCATTTATAAATTAAAAATTTTAAACAATTACTTTGAAAATTACATGTAGTTTGTAAAGAAATCAATAACAATCCATTGGGTATGAGTTTCCATATTCTATAAATAATTCACTGGCAAAGGATTACTATTTCAAATACATGCAGAGGAGAAGAATATCAAGATATTGTTGTCCAGGAGGCCAAGAATTCAGATATATGGCCCTTTAAGAGTCTAGCACATACTATTGCTTAATTTAATGTTGGAAGGTGATCTACTTTGAATAATATTCTGTCGTGAATATTGGCACCTCATTTTTTAAATAGTGAACAGCTACTATATATTCCGGATAACTTATCTGATAAAGTAGTTAATGTGGCATTCTGACTTTGTACCACTAGGGTTAGTCTTATTAAATGTATCTTTGAGCAACATTATGCACTTTGCACAAAGTTCTGAATGTCAAACTATAATTGCATGTAAAATATGAATTTCATAATAAAATTGTTGACCAATATGTGTTTAACTATTTTTCCTTGTTTTATATTTCCCTGGCTGATATTGAAAGTTGCCATCATTTTAAATAAAACTCAATGAAACTACTAACCCATCATCAGGAAGAAAATGTTCTTTAAAGTTACTTTTTTTCTTTTACATTTCCCTTGCAATAAACCCCAGCGACGTTGATGTCTACAACCTTTCATTTCTGCCTTGTACAAGTAGCTAACTGGTTATGTGTGTGTGTATGTGCATACACACATATAAATAGGTATACATTTATAAAATAGTCGGCCAACAGAAAGGGAATTGTTTATTGCCGTGACAGAATAATAATGCTAGCTGAATACAGACAGGCCTTAACTCACTGCCTTGAACTTATTAAAAATTACATATAAGGTAATTATTATTGTATAGGTATAACGTTTGCATAAGTCCCTCGAAGGAATTTATAAAAGAATTTTTCAATACTTACACATATTTGTTTCCTATTGGAATTGAGAGAGAAAAGACAAGTATACTCTAGTTTTCTCACATTTCTACACTGTATCAGTTCAGTTGAGAAGTATGAGTAAATGAAGGACTCTATTTTAACAAACTTGGCAGACATCAAATTGGCTTCATTATATTTTAATTTCATTTTAAATGGAAAGCTATTACACCAGCGTCCAAATGGGGATATCACTTACAGATTCATCTCAGGAACTGCCCTAAAAGCACCTCTCCTCCCACCTAACTTTGCTAATTACCTTCCCTTCAATCTTTTTTCTGTGAGCCATTCTGCAGGAAAAGACTTGGTCCCATCCTACCCCAATCATCAACTTCTGTCCCAGATCTCTCAGCACACTTAACCTCCCCAAGGAAAATGACTTTCTGGACAACCTGTCAAATTTCTTAAATGATAACACTTTTCCTCTGATACAAGACAGAGTGGAGGGGATGTAGGAGTTAGGTAGATATTTGATATGCAGGATTTTTCAGTTAATAGAATTTGTAACAGCCATAAGAGCAGTATTTTTGGGCTAGTGCTTGAAAACAACATTATTTTATGGAAATAGTTAAATACTTTCTAAATCCGAGTCTTTGATTTTCCTTTTATCAATAGTTTACTAACTTCATATAACTTTTTCCCCTCATTTAATTGTTACTGTTCTATTTAAAAAAATGAAATTTATAATAAAGTCATCATAAAATTTAATAGTCCACGTGAAGATATATTTGCTTGTGTGGATATATCTTAACCTGGACATCTGGCTTATCATAAAAGGATAAAATTCTGTTCTTTGCCAGTACCAGCGACATGAATAGTTACTATGATAGAAGTACAGTGCTGTGATTTGTATTGTTAAGAATTCTGGACCTATGAATTTTGTTAGGGGATGTCTTGAAATATAGCAAATTTTAAATTGATAAAGTAAGTAGATGTTAGGTAGAGAAGAGGAAAGAATGTTCCAGAAAAAAGAAAAGTTTGTGCAAAGTGTTGGTGTAACAAAACACACGTAGTTCACATAAAACATGGACAATAATGCTTGACACAACTGTAAATTTCAAGGAGACTGACAATGGTACATTTGAAGCATTAAGGAAACCTCAGAATATGCAACATGTTGTAAAGTCTGGATTAATTTCAAAGGCAAAAGGAAAACATTGGAGACTTTTAAATAGTTAGGTGATGTGATAAACAGTGTATCTACATGTAGAATGAATTTTGTGTGGTGGTATTGTAAGAAGAAGGATTTGAAATTAAGGAGATCAAACTGTTGAAATAAGCTGTGTAAGAGGAGAGAGGGGTCACACTTACAAAATAAAAGAAGCTGAGTCACAAGATGAAAATCCTAAACTGATAGAGCTAACTGATGTAGAATCTAAAGTTCTGTCTGTAATCACCTGCATATCTAAATTAATAATTCTTACATTCATTCACTCAGCCATCCATGTTTATTGGACACCTGACAGATGAGCTTCTGCCATGGGCCAGCAGCAGTGCTACATGCTGAGAATGTGGTTGTGAAAATTTTACACACACACACACACACACACACACACACGTACTTCAAAAAGTTCATGGAAAGATTCACATTATCTTTCAATCCTATTTTTTCATGAATTTTTTGAAGTACCCTCATGTGTGTATACATATTTCAAAATTTATAATTAAGAGACAGAATTTTGAAAAAAGTAAAAGTTACAACTTACAAGGTATGGTACAACAGAAATTAGCAATACTAATCAAGACCATTATGTGATCTGTTTTAAAAGATTTTTCTTTCTTTGTGTTTTTAAGATTAATGTGTTGTATGGAGAGAAGTTTGAAAGGGTACAAATACAGGCGCACAAAGGTAAATGTGTCTGTGAGGGGCCGGGGGAGTTAGGAGTCAATAATCAAAATGGTGGCAGAAGAGATTCCAGATAAATTTATGAGGTAAGAGTAATGGTATTTGAAAATAGTTTGGATGTGGTGTAGAGAACAAGAGAAAAAGAAGAATTAAAGGATGAACCTAGGACTCTGACCTGCGAATGAGGCACAGCATTTACTGAGTTGGAATGATTTCAAAACAAGTATGCATGGAGTTGGATCCATTGAGTTTGGGATAACAATGTAGCTAAAACTTGGTAGCAGGACTCTGACCTGCGAATGAGGCACAGCATTTACTGAGTTGGAATGATTTCAAAACAAGTACGCATGGAGTTGGATCCATTGAGTTTGGGATAACAATGTAGCTAAAACTTGGTAGCTGACCTACTCTAGAGATTCATCAATTATTTCAGACAGTTAATAGCCATTGGATTGATCACCCAACACTGAATTATAAAAAAGGCAAGCATTTTATTGGCTATAAAAATGGTAGCAATTTTGTTTATATTTTATCTCTAATTCATCAAATATCTACATATT
Source organism: Galeopterus variegatus (assembly GCF_000696425.1). Lineage (NCBI taxonomy): Eukaryota > Metazoa > Chordata > Mammalia > Dermoptera > Cynocephalidae > Galeopterus > Galeopterus variegatus. Next base: position 30,071 of record NW_007730429.1, read on the forward strand.
CTAATTATATTAAAATGAAAAGATCAAAGCAGCAATTCTTCAAAAACTAGGAGTAAACATTCCAAGTGGTAAAACCATGACAAGGGTGAATGAAATAATGTAGCAGAGGACAATTCTTAACTGACACACTATAATTGACTCAGTAATAGAGTTGACATAATCTGATATTAAGCAGGAGAATCTGTAAAATAATTATCTATAATTCATTAATAAATAGATGTCTCTAAGAGAAATTATTTGCCCTTTGGCCATGATTTGTGGTCTACATCAGTTCAGTCTAAACTGGATAATGACTTAAATTTTTATGGATATATTTCCAGTGAATTACATAAATCTGCTATTCTCACACAAAAGAGGCCATAAAACCTGCTTCCTGAAAACACATTGGAGAAAAATGTTATATATGTCATAGGTTTCATATAAGAACTTACATAAGTTTAAGAATGGTTTTCTTATATTGTATGTTTCTTCAACTTCCATCTATCAGTAAAGAACAAAAATGGTTTTAAGCACATGATGCATTTTTGCAATATTTATTGGTGGCTACTTTATAAAGCTACAAACAACAAAACTAAAAATATTCACATCTAACAAATGTTAAACATAACTAAAACAAAAACAATTTATTTATTTAAAATGCTGAAAAGCTACATTTGATTTAAATAGGCCAGATTTTGAAAATCTGGTCACACACATAATCATTTACTCCGTTACTACAAGTTTTCTAGGATAAAGAGACACATTAAATTCTTTAAATTGATGTTTAAGTATTTTTCTTCAAACTTAAAATGTAACTCAGTGGTTGAAGCAAAAACTATAACCAGATTTTATCAGATAAAAATTTTATAAATGCATTGTAATGTGCTATTTACAAGATAGAGAAATATTGAGATAGGACATTTCAAATTGCTTATTTATTTCTAGAACAAATATGGCACTTTTTAAAAAAGAATTTTCAGCAGATAATTCTGAATTTAAATTCTCAAAATGTTTTAAATATTTAAGTTAGTTCAGCATAGTTTATAATAAATCTAATTTTAAAACACAAATGCAAAGGCAATTTATAGTTTATATTTTAAAATAATGTGGAATTTGAAATTCTATCTCACTTTCAATATTTTCAGATTATTCAGACTATTTTTATTTTTATAATAGCACTCAATTATGGAAAAACTAGGAATGTTTTCTGCATGATTATTTTTACCCATAACTTTCAGTTATTATATTCCTTATTATTATGTTTAATGTATAATATATTATGTTTTTTTATATAACATATAGTCCCAAACTACAGATACACTTGTTGTAGAGCTACAGGATTTCAAATTGTGCATAAGTATATAATTTAGCTGACACCAAAGATCCTTCCAGATTTTTACATGTAGGACATTTGACCTCAGATATTCACAGTGCCTCTGATAAGTCATGGAAATTTTGGCTATTTCTCATGCTCCTATGTTTTTCCAATAACAAAACCTATCTCTCATCTATTGACACCTACAGTCTTGTGTTTTCAAACTTGATAGCCTAGAGATTTAGCAAAGTCGTTGTTTGATCAGGCTCATGTTATATCCCAGCAATCTACATTTTAACAAGCACCCCAGATTAATTAGCTGTTAGGAATCCTCATTCACACTTTAGAAATACTGTCCCCACTATGCTATGAGTCTAGAGCACTCTCATATCAATGGAAAAACTTTTCCTTGACTGGAAAGCACAGAATTTACTAGGGTTGAAGGTGGGTGTTAGTTAGAGAAATCAAATGTGCTCATAGGCTAATAAAATGTATTTTATATCTTTTCTGTTCTTTATTATTAGTGCATAGAAAAATCCACCATTAATTTGTGACCTTAACATTCCCTAAAAAAGCAAAAAATAAGGACAAACAAAAACAAAAATATAAAAAGCATGAAAATGTATTTCCATATGAAGTCTGTTCTCTAAATGGTCATTGTCAATTTCAACACTTATCTGGAATCACCATATCAAATATTGCATACATTACCAAATTAAGAAATGAGCTTGAAAAATCTATAATATAGGCATCATAAAATTAACATATCCATTGTGACTTTTTAATATCCATATAGAGTATTTGGCAGAATAAAAAGTAAAATTTAGAAAGTTTTCAAATCAAGTAAAAAAAAATCTTTTTAAAGAAACTCATAAATCCAAAATATGCCAGCCATTTTGTATATAAATCTACTAGATATAAGTTCCTCTCTTATTCCATTTAAATATCAACTCAATATATGTCTGGAAAAATATCTGAGATAAACTAAAAGAGGTTAAAATGTTAACATTTAGCAACACTAACCATTTTACAGGACAAAAATGCACTGACAAACAACAGTGACATAGAAATCCAGAGAAAAACTAACCATTTTACAGGACAAAAATGCACTGACAAACAACAGTGACATAGAAATCCAGAGAAACTTTCAGTCCTGGCCAAAAGAGATGTGGTAGAAAAGAAATTCAGTTTGTTTGGCACATCAACATTTTAATGCAGAAAAGGGAACATTTTTCAGTATATGAAGATAAACATAGTATAAATAAAAAAGAACTGTGGGCAAGAACAACTCATGCTGTCCTATTTTACTGTTTTCTTTGGGGGATTAAAAATTCAATCCCAAAGCTTGTTTTCAGTACAAACAGTCTGGAAGCCTAAAAGTAAATAGATGTACTCTAATTAAGACAAAAAATGTGCCAGTTAAAGGGTGGAAAGACTGTTCAATCCTTAGACCTGAAATATTATTTTCTAATAATTGAAATGGAAATCTCTCTGACCAGGTCTAATCCTCTAATATAAATTTAATTACATTTATTGAAAATCATTTATGCGAGTCAAAAGTTCAGTTGATACTGAACTTTTGGACTAAACTGCTGAACTTGGACACAATCTGGTGGAAAACAGGCACTGAGGAAAGAATTTAAATGACTTGGATGTGAGGAATGAGGCATTGTATCAAGTTTTTAAATACTCAAATTAACTTCATTGTTGTTCTACTGCAAAATAATCAAGAGGAAAAGAAGGAGGTGATATTCCAGGGAATCAAGACTGGCTTTACTTTCTGGAGGAGAGTTTAATGCCAAAATTTACTAAAACATGTTTTAACATGAAAAAAATCATACTTGAAAAACTAACCACTTTTTTTAATTTCCAAGATTCTACATCATCAGATTTCTTCAGAATACAGGCAATCTCCCCAAGATCAATATCAGATTAGGCAGAAGACTATCTAAATATTGCTGACTGAAGTTTCAACTAATGATTATTCAATGTAATTATACAGAAAATTTCAGTATTAAGGCTGATGTTTTAGATATGCTAGAGCTCTATATTATAAATCATCATTTAAAGTCAACAACTTTCTATCTTGCAAGTTTCCTTAGTTTTTTTTTATACATCTCCCATGCTTACTAAATACATCTGATGATGATGACTCTGGGATTAAAATGCTAAAAAAGCACACATGTAATGCCAATTGAGAATACCAATACTTCCTAATCATGAAATTGTCAATAGATAGAATAATTATGTAATTTTTATCTCTTAATAGACACTTAAGTGTAGTATAATACAGTGCTATCTTTCTTTATAAAAGAGATTTTTTATGTCAAATAGGTGTGTTTAAATTTTGTTTAATAATGCAAAATATGCTTTCTTAAAGTGATTTGATTATGATTATATGAGCCTTAGCTATAATTTCAAAACGCTTTTTTCTCTGTTTATATGATCCAAGTAAAGACCTGCTTGCAGTTGTTTTCAGGAGCCTGTTTCCTAAACAGAGCCAGTTATTTTGCTCTTTCTTATTCTTCTGACCTTGAGGGTACCATTATGAATAAATGATGGTTTCAGACAAACCATGTTAATAGTGCAAAAAAAAAAAAATAGTTTTTCAGATTCATGAAATCTTTACATACATTTTAATTTTTCTTATTACAAATACTATGTTTAACAGTTTCTTACACCAAAATGCAGGTGTTTACCCAAAGCTTAGAAATTTGTACAGTTGGTGTTCTAAAGGATTTTACAAATAAAAGTTTCTAAAGGCTTTCATTCCTTAGACACAAGTGCCCTAGCTGGTTTTAGGACTTGGGCCATTACTTTGTGTGTAAGGCAAATGACAGGAACCAATAAGAATCCAGTGCCAGCAAGCAGAGTTAATAAAATTGAGAAATGATATAGAACTCACAAACAAAGCTATCAGAATTGAATCCTAGGTAGTAAGACCTTCACTCAGGAGTAGACAGAAAGTCTTATTTTATCTACCTGATCCTCAGGGCTTCTGTTTGGTTATGAGAGAGTCATCATTCAAAAAATATTTACTAAACACCACGGTGTGCAATGAAGATGCAAAAAGGAGTAAGACACAGTTTCTGCAAAAAGATATTAACAGTAAATAAAATAATATAATAAGTGTTATAGCAGAAATATGTAGCAAGTGGTAAGAAAACCTTGGAAAAATACAGAGCTTAGCTGCTAGGTGTGCTTGGGCTTCCTTATAGGGCATGTGAGAATATATGCAGAGGCATAAAAATTTTCCCTCTGAACATGATGAGTTCTCTCATCAAGATGTTTGCACTCAACAAATGGTCACAAAAAATATGTGAAAACCTTCAAATATCCAGAGATTATAAAGGTCATTTATTAAAAAAAAATTACTATAAATGAATTAGCTATGGACCAGAATGTTGCCTTGAAGAGTACTGGGCCAGCCCGGTGGCGCACTGCTACAGTGCGCCGCTTGGGAGCGCAGCAGCACTCCTGCTGAGGGTTCGGATCCCACATACAGACCGGCCGCTCACTGGCTGAGCGA
>NW_007730429.1:37450-40367 GCF_000696425.1 Galeopterus variegatus
AATAAATAAATAAATAAATAAATAAATAAATAAATAAATAAATAAATAAATAATACATAAATGCAGCTTTTCTGGAGGTAGAGAAAAACATTTTGATTGTTTTCTTATTGTTGGTTTTCAGTTTCCCCAAACGTGTCTACCATAAGACACCCAATAGGAGATTCCAGAGTAGGCGATCCCTAATTAGATCTTGAAGAGGCAGAAAAGGAAGCACTCGATTGAGAACTCTCTCTCCTAAGGCTATCATCCCTTTATATTCAAGATCATGTATGTGAAAGGAGATGATGGCAGTTCAAAAGCGATTACTGTGTCCATAATCCCTACCCAAGTTTAAGTGAAAAAGATAGGAGAAGAGAAGATAAGGTTTGTTACATAGAATAAATTCATTATTAATGTTATATTCCTGATTGAAATTGAATCAGAAGTTCCCTGAAGGCAGAGAGAAAAGAGAAGGATGGAAAGACCCCTTTTCATTTTGGGGGCAGCACTATTTTCACCATCCTAATTTTACCCCTTTCTGGATTTATTAAGGTTAAGAATTGACACTTATGTCCCAGGTGTCTGATAAACAAGCTTTCATATTTAGAAGGCAGATATTTAATATACACACACACACATATATTCTATATATATTCCATATATATATTCCATATATATATATGGAAACACACAGATGGCTAAAATCAACCAAATACAGTATTCTTGAAGTAATAAATGATATTTTAAACATGAAAACTGCAACTTGGAAATTTCTTGTGTAAACATCTTTAAAAAATTCTTTAGGACATATGCAGTCATTTGGATTCCACTTAATAGCTAACGTGTGTTTCAGGAAGGGATGCAGAAGCTCTGTGTTTGCTGCTAACATTGCTACACACTTCCCCATCATCAGCTATGCTTTTGTCCTTTTAAATTATGTTTTTCAGACTACTCGTAATGTGATGTGCCCTTGTTCCGGCTTTTATTAAAAAGTTATCCACTGCACCTGTGCAAAAAGACTCCTACCCATGTGCCTTAAATTCTAAACATCTACAAGAACACCTTCATTGTTATGTATTCAAGCACCCAGGCACCTAGTTATAGAGTCACTTCTATGTCACAGGTCAAGAAATGTGTTGAGTTTCAGGATAGTTCAGCGATTTATGCCATTAACTGAGAGGAAAAATAACTATGAAGAGCAAAGGGCTTTGCATTTTTCAATCTGTAGTCACTGTTCTAAAGAAAGAGCATGGCCTTTAGAACTGTGAAATAACTTTGTCCTTCATAAAGAGTCACATTATGTCCATGTATTGCAAAACAGTATGCCCTGTGCATTGGAGTACGAACAAGAATCTCTCAAATTCTTGTGAAGCATACATGCAGATTTATCTATCTTGCAAAAATAGAAGACATGATATTTAATTAGGCCCTAAACAAAGTATATATCCATCTAGTGAATATTAATATTTTTCATTCTCCAACCGTACATTGCTTCTTCTCTGACTTGGACTCAAGAAAGTAACCTAGTTTCAATGTATATATAAACATGAGGTAAATATCGATCGGATGACAAAAGACCTGGATGTGATCTGAATATATCATTTACTAATTGGGCAAACTTGAGCAATTTAATTTTTCTATTTCTCCTCTCCTCCTCTATTAAATGTGAATAGTATATATGTCCCAATACAATCTCAGAACTGTTTGTGAGAAAAAATGAGGTGATATTTATAAACATTTCTGTGTGATAGTCTCACAAATCTTTCACAACTGTTCTGCATCAAGCTGACAAGCACTTAGCAATGATATATATGGGAATTATTTTTTGCTGTATACTCAGGCTCCCTTTTGTTTTATTTTTTAAAAATATTTGAAAACATCCCTTGTTTACCACACAGATCCGCATTACAGACAATGGTATGTACTCAGTTATAATCATTCCGCTCCCTTTTGTTTTATTTTTTAAAAATATTTGAAAACATCCCTTGTTTACCACACAGATCCACATTACAGACAATGGTATGTACTCAGTTATAATCATTCTGTGTGTCAGCTTTGAAAGCCCACAGGAGAACAGAGGCCTCTTTCCCAAAGCCCTGGAGTAGATCTATTGCACCAAAGCTGAGGAACTGGAAGAGGGCCAGAAGCAGTCTTTCCCTCACTCTGTGCACCATCCTGGGGCATAATTTGTCTTCCCAAACACAAAAGGAATCATTGAGATGATTAAACATGGAAGAGTCACTCTACAATGCTGTTTTTTTCTTTTCTTTTTTATTATTATTTAGGAAAAAAATTGTTATCCACAAAATGTATAGCATTTTTTTTAATTAGCTAGGCCAAATTTGCTAAATCTTAACACTTGGTGTGACAAAGTGTTTTCAAACACCTCAGATATTCAAAACGAGGTCACAGAGTGAAGGAGATTACTACATGTCATGTTCCTACCAGATAAAAGGCACTGTGAATAGGACTTTACATGGGATAACTCATTTTAATTTTACACACAGGAAATTAAGCCCAGGAAGTTCTGACACTTGCATGTGGTCAGATAGGCGGCAAACGACTGGCCGATTTCAACTCACATTTTTGTAATGCAACAGACAACAACTTAACAGAAAAGTAAATGACTAGATATAAAATAAACCCCAAATAAAATGCAATTCAATCAATATTAGAACATTTTCACCTATCATAATATGCATTGCATTGTAATTTTTGATGAAGAAAGCAAAAATTCTGTAATGTATTTAGGATGACAAATTATAATGATATGCAGATTTCACATGTGAAAATAAAGAGTGGGTAGTGATTCAGACTTCTTAAGCTCAGACATTTTCAGTTTCCTCATAAGGAAATATTTCTTATTTCCCTGCCCTACATGTATAACACACATTCCCAGATTTTATTCTTTTTTTTTGTCTTTTTTTTTTTTTTTTTA
>NW_007730429.1:41313-42354 GCF_000696425.1 Galeopterus variegatus
ACAAAGAGGCATAATATAAGATTTGGTTTATCCAAATTTAAGTGAACAAATCAGAGGCCAACTGAGAATTATTGAATACCCATATATACAATAAAGACTTTGATTTAATGTGCCATCAGCATGAAGAGAGACCAAGTGATAATTTATATTTCAAAAAGTATTTATATGTATTCATTGAGAAAGAAAACTGAGGTAACATTAAATTAAGATTATTATTTTGATATTTCTATTGACAATTCAGAACTTGATGTTACTCTCTCTGATTATGTGATATATAATCTCTCCAATGTATATGACCATTGAAGCAGCATCCTTGGAACTGCCGGGCCTGAGATATTACTAAGCTTTTGTTGAATTTGTATTCCTCTTTCGGCACTTAAATCACTCTGACAGATCAGCTAAACAGAAAGGATATGTATTTGCTAGGATTTTGACCAAGCATGAATCCATGGTCTGCTAAAGTGACTATACAGCAAAATACTCACATAAAAATAGGAGTTAAGAGGCATGTAATGAAATTTCTAAAATTGGCCAACTTCCTGTCTATGTATTAGATTGTGAGGGTTGGTCTCACCAGCTACAACACAGAGCAAGGCATGAGAATGTACATCAGTCGAGTTAATTGATGCACTTCCATATTCAGGCATTTAAAAACCCTTCAAGACTTTACAAAAATGGTATTATGATATTTGTTTAGTATTTTTAAAAGTTTCTTTCTTGACTCTCCAATAGTTACAATTATGTCTAAAATTTATTTTGTACTTTCCTTTTTTATTTTTGGTTTCTAACAATGTATCAAAGAGTAGAAATGTAGTATGTGCTTTCTTCAATACCCTTTCTTAACCAGTTCACAATCTGAACAGCTTCTATAAAAATGATGATGATTGGGCCGGTCCCGTGGCTCACTTGGGAGAGTGCGGCGATGGTAGCACCAGGGCTGGATCCTGTATAGGGATGGCCGGTGCGCTCACTGGCTGAGCGTGGTGTGGACCACAACGTGCCGAGGGTTGTGATCCCCTTACTGGTCAGAAAAAAAAAAAA
>NW_007730429.1:42400-57841 GCF_000696425.1 Galeopterus variegatus
AATGGTATTATGATATTTGTTTAGTATTTTTAAAAGTTTCTTTCTTGACTCTCCAATAGTTACAATTATGTCTAAAATTTATTTTGTACTTTCCTTTTTTATTTTTGGTTTCTAACAATGTATCAAAGAGTAGAAATGTAGTATGTGCTTTCTTCAATACCCTTTCTTAACCAGTTCACAATCTGAACAGCTAAAAAAAAAATGATGATGATTGGGCCGGTCCCGTGGCTCACTTGGGAGAGTGCGGCGATGGTAGCACCAGGGCTGGATCCTGTATAGGGATGGCCGGTGCGCTCACTGGCTGAGCGTGGTGTGGACCACAACGTGCCGAGGGTTGTGATCCCCTTACTGGTCAGAAAAAAAAAAAAATGATGATGATCTTTCTGAATTCATGGTTTATGCATTCTCTAAAAGATTACTATTTGGAAAAGTAAGTTTTTATATGACAAATATAAATAAAATTTGGAGATGTTTTAATTAATTGTGGTGGTCTTAGTATTACTCCCCAATCTATTACTGTATGTTATTTTGGTACTCAAAGAAAAATAAATATGAGACAAAAGCTACAGAAATTGAAATTATATACCCTAGAGATGACTGAGTTGCAATCAACATTGTGTGATCATTCTAAAAAAAAAAAAAAAAAAATTATAGCAATATGGTTAAATACTCCTAGCATTATATTCCTCTAATTTTCTGTCTTTATATCTATTTCCTTATCTTTAATTATGAACATGAATACTTAAAATATTCCTGTTAAGAACCCTAGAAATAAAATACAGTATACTTTTACAAATTTTAGGCAATCATTCTACAATTAAGGGAATAAAGATACATTTCCTTGGTCAATATAGATTATATCTATACAACCATAAATGTCGTTAAGACTGTGTGCAAAAATTCATGTAAATATAAGACTTACCTGTGTCTAGGAAAGACAATCCACAATACATCCCAGTCTTTCTATGTGAAAGTCTATTGAACATAAACTAAGGTAATATGTGCTTTAAAATTGCTTTATTTTATTAAATTAGTAAATTATGAATGTTTTTATATATATAAATTTCTGCTATTTCATGGATATACAAAATTTTCTAGATTTACAGAAGATTAATTATCACTAAGAATGGATTATTTTTCTTTTAGAGAATGAAATTTAAATTATACTTAAAAAATCTAATTTCAGCTAAGCCCATTTGCATTTACTGTATTTTCTCAGTATGAGTCTCACAATATAACCATTAAACAGAAATCTATTGTGGTAAAATCAGACCACTTAACGTTCATATATATATATATATGGTTATAGCAGTGATAATGCCAAAATACACTGTTAACATTTCTATGTTACTTTAGGTACCCTAGAAACGCAGACACCTAAAGTTTATTTTTAAAGCCCTATAGCAAGAGTGCAAATGAAAGAAATCCTTTGACAGGAAAGAAAAACATAAGGTTGCAAATAACATTAGGTGATGACCTGCATGCATTTGAACATGCCCAAGGGGGAAAATGGCTATATCTTCCTCTAATAGATTGTAAAAGGCTCATTTCAAGAAAGAAAGAATAATGAGGCATTTCAGAGAACATCTATTCACTAGGCTCTTGTGAATGAAAGTTATGAATGTAAAACTGGGAGACAGTTTCTGGGCTTTCTACAGATAAGATATCTGCATATGAATGCTCTTTGTTTCAATTATTTCTGTTAAGCTTTACGTTGATGATGTAATGCTACAAAAGTGTCCTTACCCTGGCTTTATAAATAACTATATACAAATGTATTCTACAAGATGCTATGTTAATCCAAAATTGAACATCTTTGCTTTGTTCTTAGCTCTGAAAAGCAAGTGGGTGAGCCCAAATCACAATCACAACCTTCTAGCTGTAGCAGGAACAAACAGTTTATTTGTATTAATGCCATGTATTTCAATATGATTTGTTTTCTGAGATATCCAGAAACACAAAGGAGTGTTACTGGTTGACTACTAAATATGGATTTTCTGTTATTTCCCATTCTACAAGACAACTTTTAAAGATAGGATCATTTAAAGAAAGGCAGTGGCACAAAAAGCTAAAACTGTTTAAAGGATAGCTACCAGGCATTTATCCCTTACTAAATGACTCTCCCACTAAGAATACTGGCAATTTTATTTGAACCATATTTCCATACATATGCCATATGAAATTTAATGCACATAATTCTGCATTAAAAAATTAAACATGCAAAATTGTCAATGGAGAAAAAGTTGTAAAGGTAATTTTATTTTTTTCTTAGTAGAGTTTGTATGCACAAAATATAAAGCAAAGATTTTAATTCTACACAATAGTGAGAAACATATCATATAATATTAAGTAGCTTAAGGGTGCTTTACTAAAGAATTATATTTTATATGTAATATAAATTACTGTTAACTTTCATTAGATAAGTTGCTTTTTTATTAACAAAACTACAGCACGGCAATTGACCAAAACATTTTTTCTTTACATGATTTTGTGTCAAAATTGAATTAAATATATAACCACATTCACATGTATTTGCAGAATGCATTTTTAAATGTTTAAAATAAAAATATATGTTCAATAAGAAATTGTTAGGTAATATTGCATTAGCGATCTAGGGGTGAATTTAAGAAGAAACAATAACTATCTAATGCTTGCTTGTTAATTAAATCAGTGGAAATGTTATAGTTTGAATTTACAAGAATATAGTCATCACTGTCTCAAAATGAATGCCCCATGATTGTTAGGGCAACAGTGCACATATAAAATGACAAACACTAAACAACTTAGTACCTCAACCTAACAGTTATGGGAGAGCTATAAGAAAAAATAAGATATCTGGACACAATATTCGTCTCCAGAGATATTTGTAGCAGTACGAAAAAAAATGAAAATATAAGTATCTGTTACTACTAGAGCCTTAGTCATGTTTTCCAATTAAAAAGCCATCATTATACTAAAATGCTTCCTAATACAGGACTATTGCAGGAAAAGAAAAAAAAAAAACTGAATAATCACCGAACACATGGCAATAATTTTAATTACTACTGACCTTGACCAGATGCGATGGATAACCTCCAGGTACAGAGCTCTTTGATCTATTAATGATTCTGAGGTGTCCTCTAGCTTCCATAAACAGAAGCAATAGTAAAAGGCTTAGATTTGCTTTCCCAAAATGTTTTGATTGGGGCATTTTTGGTAAAACATATAAAACATATTATAAACATGTTAGCAAAATTAATACCTATTTCAACAGATTATTTTTCTTTTCTTTTCTTTTTCTTTTTTTGTAATCTTGGTGAAGTTTCCTAACCTTTATGAACCTCAGGGTTTTTGGGTTTTTTTTTCTTTTCTTTTTTTTATAAAAATGGGAAAAAATTAATGACACTTGGAATAATTAAATGAGGTAATGCATAGAAAACATAGAAAGAGTACTTTGCACATACTTATTTTTTTGAAGCTGGAGAATCTTGACACTTTCTCCTAAAAGATACACCAGCTCACATTTCCTTTTTTTTCCTTTGCACATTAGTTGAACAATATAACATGCTTTCACTGGTAAGCATTGCAACTATTATCATGGTAATTCGTCAATTCTTACCTAAAGCTTTTTTAGGCAACTACATTTGAAAATGTCTTTATGTTTTTTTCTCATGAAGTATATGGAAAAATACTGCTGGCATGTAATAAGTTTTCAAGAATTTAATAAATTTTAATTCAATAGTTGAGTCTCATTTTGATAGCATTAGCATACTATGCTCTAATGTAACATTTTTTCCCCCAAGAAATAATTATTACTTTTGGTTAGATTCACTTCTAATATGGCTTTAAATTCCTGATTTTAAGTACATTTTATGTGTGTGGACAAGCTATACTTGGCTAAGTAATGCTAATTGTACCTTAAAAGGGATCCATCTCATTTTTTTTTATAGTGAATAATGAATACCGATATGTTAAAAATTGTGTTTATTTTAAAAGTTAGAACCTAGAACAAAACAGCAGCAACCATATAACAATATATAATTGCCTTGAGAATAACTATATCCTGGAAAACAATTTTTTCTGAAGTCCTTAACTTGGCTTCCTATAGAAGAGTCTGAGAGTCTTACAATATTTAAGAAATGTCAACCTTATTTTTTGGTTGTGTCCATTCTGAAATGAAAATCTACAACTCTTTTGAATAGACTTAGCCTAATGGATATTACTAACAATATTAATCATTAATTATTAATTATGAAAATATTAATTATGAAACGGGAACTTCTTTTCTAGTAGTTTTTGCAATATTAATGGAAGTATTCTTTTATCAAGATCATCATGCATCACTAAAATAATTTTTAAAAAGTCAGCAAATGACTAGCTTTATAATAATAAGCATTTTAAAATCAATAACTTTAATTGGTCATTACTATTTTTCTTCATTTTCTTTTTAAGTACTCAACTATCACCCTTTGATTAGCAAAAGATGACAGATATCACTTATTTAGTTTCCACTGCATAGTTTATAGTGTGAGTACAAAATCAAATACATACAAAACACACAATTATGTATAAGTGTGTGTATATATGTGTGTGTGTGTATGGATATACATACATAAATGAAAAAGAGAGGGGAAGCTACAGTTCTAAAATCAGCAATTAGTTCTGGATTCTCACTCCTTAAATTTCATATATTCTTGTATTTAGTACCGAATAAGGGAGTGCTATGGGTTAAATGTGTCCCCCCAAATTTCACACATTGGAAACTTGATTCCCATTATAACAGTATTAAGAAGGTACGATTTGAAGTGAGGGATCCTTGTAATTTTGAAGACTGTGCTCTTGTAAATGGATTTATTGATTCATGGAGTAATGGGTGTGGTTCTGATGGCTTTAAAAGGAGAGCAAGTGAGGTGGTTAACTCTCTTGCTCAGCCCGTTCTTGCGCCATGTGACACCCTGCATTGCTGTAGAGAGTCACCAAGAAGAAAGCCCTTGCCAGATGCACCCCTGGACTGTAGATTTCCCAGACTCCAAAACTGTAAGAAATAAATTTTGTTTCTCTATAAATCGCCCAGTTACAGGTATTCTGTTATAAGCAACAGAAACATATTAATATAGAGAGATACTGAAACAACAATAAGAACAAAACAAAGTAGAGATGTTAAGAAAATGTAACAGAGACAAGTTAAAATACACTGAGACCATCTCTCCAATAAAATTTTTCTTCATCTTTTCTGTCACAAACAATCTCTCCGATCTCTGGAATTCTATGGGAATATTTACCTTTTAAAAGAAATTTTCACATTTTGTCTTATATTACCACTTTAAATATTTCCCTCTCAAGTAAAAGCTTCTTAATCACAGGCAGTTATTTATATTCACATCTTCCATGGCATACAGACTTCAATTACTTATAAAAGAAAATCTAAATGTAGCAGTTGTATCATTTCCAAACTTTGCTAAACTCCTATTGGTTCAAATTTTGTTTATGACCTCTTATAATATTTTTAAAAAATTGCTTGGGCCTGATCAGTAAGGCATATTTTAATGTATTTTACACCAATGTCTCTCAATATAGTAGCTCTTTACCATTATAAGTTCCCTATTCATTGCCTCAAATGTTGGCTGTGACAATTTTCTCTCATTTATTTGCTCACTGTTTCCCCTTTCTGGGCTTTGCTTTTATGGTGCTCTCTTGAGTGCAGAACCCTGCAAATATGTACAGCATTAGATTGCTTACTGAGCTATGCTAAATTGCATTTTGCTCCCAGTGGATGGATTTATTCAAACTTTTTTTGGAAATTTGTTTTTTGAGAGGAATAGCTCTGAGTCGGATTTTTAGAAATTTAAGGAAACTCAGTGATGTTTATTCCATTTTTCTCATAATACAGAGGAAAAAAATCTCAATCCTGGAAGTATGACTTGGCTTACCTGAGGTTATATAGTGACAGAGCCGAGAACAGAAATTAGTTCTCCTGGCTCCCTCTCCAATGCTCTCTGACACTTGTTCTTTTCCCAATGGACACAGTGCAGGCGATAGTAGGCTAATTTAAACAGAATTATCATAAAATAGTACATCTTCTAAAGGGTCCATTTTCTGCACACCGCCCCCTCAAGGTTGCTAACTGAGGTTGTAAATCTAAACTATAGGAAGCTATTTAATTATTAATTTAAAAATATGTATATATTGTACACCAATTGCTATTTTTTTTGTTATTATAAGTGCTATTCAAACTGCTTGGTATATGTCTCTTAAGAAAAGTGATTTAAAAAAATCCTATCATCTTGAAGTTTATATTCCAGTCAGGGTGAAAAAAAGAAAAAAAGAAATAATATTAGAAGAGAGAGAGAATCATTTATTATGTTAGAAAAAGTGAAAAAAAGATTAGAGCAGGATATATGTAGACCTGGGGGTGTGATTTTTTTTAATAGCTGGGTCATGTTAAGCCCCACTGAGAAGTTTAGATGTGAGCAAAGATTTGAAGGAGTTGGGGGAGTTAGCAATACCAAAATCTAGAGGAAAAGCATAGTAGGCAGAGGAAACAGTGCAAAGGCCCTGAGGCAGAAGAGTATGTGCAGGGTTTAAGGCACAATAAGGCAGCCAATGTGGCTGGAAAGAAGTGGGAATGAGAGTAGCAGAAGATGAGGTCAAATGATAACCAGAGCTTTCCTAAACACAGCTGCACTGTGCAATATGTTAGCCACCAGCTACATGTAGAAACTGAGCAATTGGAATGTGCCTGATGCAACTGAGAAATCAAATTTTTAATTGTACGTGAAGTTTAATTAATTTAAATTTTAAAACTGGAAGCACTTTTGTCAGTGTCGATGCAGATATTACTGGACTTTTTTTTTTTTTTTTTGGTAGTCAATTTGGTTATTGGAAAAGTTTTAAGTATGTTTGAAACATCCAGGGTATGTGAATCATTTTCAACTGTAAATTTTATAAAATCTAAATACAAATCAAGTATCCCTGAATAAAATTTAGCATCAAAATTGAGAGGAGCTGTAAGTGGGAAACACCCACTGGAATTCAAAAATAAAGGCAGAAAAAATAATTTTCATTATTGATTATATACTGAAATGATATTAGATATATTGTTTCAAATGAAATATATTAAGCATAATTTTATATGTTTCTTTTTATCTTTATTAATGTGACTACTAGAAAATGTACAATCACATGTGTCTTTCATTACATTTCTATTAAAGTGCCACAAGCCATTATAAGGAAATTGTCTTCTGTCTGACACTTGTTCTTTTCCCAATGGACACAGTGCAGGAGATAGCAGGCTGATTTAAACAGAATTATCATAAAATAGTTCATATTCCACAAGAGTACCAAGTTGTGTCCATTATATCCAGTAACATCACTCAAAAATACCTTCAGATTTCTATGCTAAATCCCAAGTATTACATCAAATAAATGTCCATACATTTTGCCTTTGCAATCTATGTGTTAGAGAAATTCATGTGAACACATTGCCACCATCATCTTAGATGTTCTCTACGCTAGAGCTACACTGGAATTAAGAAGTAAGATATAGACTAAAAGTGGAAAACAAATTTTTTAATGTTTAATCAAGAAAAAGGGAGGATTTTTAAGCTAAATATTATCTATACAAATAGAATACTTATTAATTTCAAGGTTTCAATGTCCTGCAGTGAATTGGTTTTTGCAATGTAGATAACTAATTCCAAATAATATTTAAGAAGAAAAACTTCTCTGTTTTTCCAAGCAGTATTCTTAGAAAAGTTTAAATGATAAAGAGATCTCTCTAAAGTAACTATGGATAATTTAAATGTCCTTATCATGCAATTTTTAAATTTTTATCTAAATTCACATTTTTACATAGGACTAGAAAGAGAAGGGAGTAGAAGTTAATATATATATATATATATAAAAGAGACTATTTCTTTTAAATGTATTTCTGTTTTATGCACAAAGCTACCATTAGTGTTAATGGGAGTTAAACACATAAATCCATCGTGCATCAATGGAAGCGGAAACTGTAATCTATAAAATGGATGAATTAAATCATTATGAGTAATTCTTTGGCACATGACCTCCACTAGGTTCTATCAAGTACATAGTCTGACTTTTTGAAATAGCACTTAAAAAGGTTTTACGCCCTAATTGAACAGCCATTCACTGGGCTTATTTTTCACTTAGATCTCTCCTAATACCTGTGAAGTAGGGTTTTTAAAATAGGAGATTGGATGGTAAAAGCAGTAATTTCTCATCAGGGAATATTTAATAAGTGGAAGCTATTAACTAACTAAAGGACACAAAATAGATTAATCTTTCAAAGATTTGTCCTTTTGGAGTTATAAATTGTTCAGCTTTCAGGGGGAAAAATCTGACAGCTATATAAGAATGGATTTACATTTGATATCATTTCTTCATAATACATGAGAAAATACTATTTTATTTTTTCATAGTAATTATGATTACTTGAAAATAATTATCAAGATATCAAAGATTATTCAACTTGAGTCATAATTTGTTTCTTATAGATTGTGATAAATTTTTGTTTGAAGATGACACCATGAAAGCTAACTTTATTATAGTTTATCACTTCATTTATATGTTTATATAATATTGTTATTATATAGAAGAAAATACAATCTTATGTCCTCTGGCTGTGGTGATTAAAAAAACACAAAATAGGGCCGGCCCGGTGGCGCACTGGATAAGTGCGCCGCTTGGGAAGTGCTTCGGCGCTCCCGCCCGAGGGTTCGGATCCCACATACAGACCGGTTCCCGCTCACTGGCTGAGCGAGGCGTGGGGGCAACGCCGAGGGTTGCAATCCCGTTGCCGGACACGGAAAAAGACAAAAAAGACAAAAAAAAAAAAAAAAAAAAACCCACAAAATAGTCTTATTGACAGAGTCATGGTTTCTAATTAAAAATGTCGTTGCCCCACAAAAATGATCATATATCAAATGCTTTCATAAAGAATCATACACAATACCTAACAAAAGCAAATTGGATTCTGCTGCTTCTATTTTCAGTTAAACTTTAATAGTCTAGGCTCAATTCTCATTTATCATTACATCCTCTCCCCTTTTCAAAAATACATATTGCCATTGTTCAAAGGTCTTAAAATCCAATGTACACATGACTTTATGTTCACCACATTGAAAAAAACTCAAGATCACCTATATTAGTCCATTTTGTGTTGTTATAACAGAATACTTGAAACTGGGTGAGTTATAAAAAAATCAAAATTTATTGCCTACATTTTCTGAGGCTGTGAAGTCCAATGTCCATCTGGTGGTGGCAACAGTGACCCTGGGGTCTCACATTGCAAGTTGGAGGAAGGAGAGAGATCAGAGAGAAAGAGAGACAGACTCTCTTCTCTCTTATTTTAAAGCCCTTGGAACCACGCCCCTGACCACCATTTTTAATCCATTCACTACTGCATGGTCCTACAATCCAATCACCTCCTTAAGGACCCACCTTTCAATTACCATAATAGGATTTCCCACCCTGTTAACAGTCACAGTGGGGGCTAAGTTTCTAATACATAAAACTTGGGGACACAATTCAAGATTCAATGAGTTTTGGGGGACATAATTCAATCCACTATACCACCTACAGGATAATCTATGGAAAACATTTTAATGGATCCTTGAGGTCACATTTTTTAAGTGGAACACAGGGTTCCTGATATTGACAGGATAAAATGTGGGGGAACTACTGTAAGTTACTGCTTAAGATTTTCCATCCCTTTATCATGAACAAAATTGACTCTAAAAAATTCAGTTACACACACACTAAAATAACGTGCCTCCCCACCACATTTTATAAGAAGTTGTCCTGGCAGGGCTGGCCAGTTACTTCACCTAGAGCACAGTCTTGTAATACCAACGTCACAGGTTCAGATCCCCGAACAGGCCAGCCACCAAAAAGAAAAAGAAAAAAAATAACTTGTCCTGGCTACTGTCCCTTTCTTGACATTCCTTTCCTTACTTTTCATCTCATTCTGCCAAACGTACTTTTAAAAATTATACTAATATATATATTTTCTATTTTATAAGCAAAAGCTTTTGAAAAGCATTTTAAATTTGTTAATTATTTAATCTTTCTTACAGAGAGCTTTCTCCATGGTACTCATGGCACAAGACATTTTAAGTATGTTAAAAATATTAACAAATACAAACTTTATGAAGATGACACTAAAGTTATCTCCATTTTACACATGGTGACACTGAAACACAAAGTTCTGAAAGTAGCTTGCTGAAGGTCACAGATTATTAAGTGTAAGGGTAAGGATTAGAATCCAAAATAGTCTGACTCAGATTCATCTTATTAACTAGTATGCTATGATGCTATTACAAATTTCAAAGCCCATTATAAAAAGGGAATATATTTTTTTCTGAAAACTCACAACAAGGAAATTATAGGAAATTGTTAAGTTATGAGTAAGACTGTCATATTAAGTCAGACTCATGCTCGTTCAGTCCAAGGTCTACCTAGCTATTTTTCTGATGTTAGCTTTAGAGGACAGTTCTAGTCAAACCTGTTTCAAGAATCATTTATGATGCTGTGGTTTATAAATCTTTTCAAGACTTTATGAATTAAATTATATTTCTTTTCCAAACCACACCTTGGGAGTATTATTCTTAGGCATTTACTATCAAATACAAGACGTAGTACACTTCCATTCTTTTTTTTTTTCATTTATTTAACCATACTTCATTAATTTTATAGCTCAGAAAATTTTCTACCAGTATAAAAATAAACTTTTTATTGGAAAACTGAAAGCCTTGTCAAGGTAATCAAAATTGTGTTTTTCCTTAGGTTAAAGTGTTTAAAAGATTACAAAAAAAAACTAATTTTCACATTTAATGTTCTAAGCAAATGTTTCTAGGCAACATAGAGGGATAGAATCTAGACTTTCCATAAGAATAATTTGGTATGAAGTACAGCCATGCTACACATTTTGGAAGTTGTGTTAAATGAATAAAAGAGAATTTCACACTGATTTTCTCTAGTTTGTTCACATTTCACATTCAACCGTTTAGGCATATGTTTAAAAATCAATAAATTTAGCCCACATTATCACCACATTTTGAGATAAAGGGCATTTCTTAGCTGGGAAAAGAGAAGAGTGCCAGCAGATAAAATCAGATAGAGTGTATAATATGAAAATATAGTAAAATACCAGTACTTAACATGTTATGAGCATTTATGCAACATAAAATACTTTTAGGAAAGGTTTTGCTCATTGAAAAATGGAAATACAGTAATTTTGAAAAAGATGAACAGAAAACAATGGAATGTGATTACATTAGAATGCTGTTAGAGAAGTATAAAATTATTAAATTTGGCCAAAAAAAAATAATACTAATAACAAAATCCTGGCAAAAAAAAAAAGTCAACATGTAACCCAGGTTATAGCAGCCATCATCATTTTTAGGATAAAACATCAGCTTATTCAGACAAACTCAAAGTCAAAAAATAAAACAGGGCTAATGTTGTGTCATGTCTGGTCATTAAGAAAAATGATAGATTGTTCACACATTCCTGTACTTTTTTTAGTCCTAGGCTTTACAGAGCTGTAATTGGTCAAAGGTGTTACTGATATCTATTTCTCTGGTATAGCTGCTATTTATAGATAGAAAATACAGGGGAAATTACAAATAGCGATAGCAATTAAAATATAAAAGTGAATATTCTAATTCAGGATTGATTTTTCAACTCTTTCCTGAAAATTATCATCAGAAGAAAATTTCAGTACTTACTAGAAAGTCTAAAACAGCTAAAAGAGTCGATTATTTTCATTTAATGTATTTTTTTTATAATTACACATGTGTATTCTGCAAAAATATTTGTATGCTTTTTGGTAAAAAATATTAAGTTTTTGGCACAGATGAATTTTTTTAATATAAAATGGGCAAATAAAACAAATGCAATATCCTAAAATTGTAAGCAGGTCACAAATGAATATTATAGCTCCATAACTATAGTCAAGGGAATAACGATTAAAGCTAAAATATTGAACTCTAAATCTATAGTTATCAAATCTCTTTTTACTCTCTCTCCCATTATTCTTCCCCATGGGGAACATCCAAGTTTTGCCCACAGTAATTTAGAAGCATTGGTCCTGAAATAGAGGAGAAAGGCATCCACAGCCATAATTGAGCCATTCACTCAGCTTTCCTTTGAGAGCATATTTGATTGACATAATATAAAAATAGAATACACATTTAGAAATAGACTTAAAACTACTCTTGAAATGGGGACTAAATGGTTCATGAGATGGATGAGACAAAGATTCTGTTAGTCCAAATCACTGGCTTGAGTTCAGCTTACATGAAAGTAATTCATCACCATAGAACAATCTTCAGAAAACGATGCGGCATACCAAGTTAATGTCTCCATATGAAGAGATCTATCAACAAATGTGAGTTACAAAAACAACAACCACGAATACAACTTACCTGAAGTACATATCTTGTATCTTATAGGTGTTCTCAAACAGTTTAAATATTGGGATTATAAAGTCACTTTACTCTGAGCACTAAGCACTTGTATAAATAGTTCCCAAGGCTCCATTGCATCAGGGGTTGAATATGTTAGATCATTCAGTATGTGAGGAACTACTACTGAGCATTATTCTCAACAGTTTTCTAACTACATAGGCCATTAGGATTATTTATTTCCTTAGTGTTCCAAGTCCAAACCTTGCCCTTGCCCATTTAAACTTCAACCTCCAGATAGATCTTAGTTTACACATGAACTCCCCAGGCACTGCCAACTGATCCTGTTGACAGAGTCCCAGGATCATGTGTCTGGAGTAGAATCTTGCTGTTGCTGTCTGTCCCAGTTCATTCAGCTTCCTTAGTGTGCATTTCCTAACCCTTGGTTGGGGAGATGACACATGATGCGTGGTGGGATAGATGGACTAATGGAGAGATTGATGAATATTAACCTAGTTTTTTTTTTTTTTTAGAGAGGGAATCAATGTGTAAAGAGATATTCCTGCCACAATTTCTCCACTGTTAAACTGCCAGGAATAAATATAACAGAAGGCTTGCTCAATATCTAGCGATGAAAATGATTTTTAAAGTCTGCTTTAAAATGGTATCTAGAAAAAAAAGAAAGAAAGAAAAGAAAATGTTTGATTTCTTTGAGCTTCTACAACTCCTTTTCCCTTTGAGAGTTTGTTGACTTGAATCAACTCTCCCTACCCCCACCCACACTCTTCCCAAAGAAGAAAAGAAACAAATATATACATACTCAATTCTCAAGAGAACATTTGGTGGTAAAAATGATTAAATAAATAGTCCCTAACCAAGTCACCTTGTCTTGTATGCAAAGATGGTCCACATATATTTCGCTTACTTTACCTTATTAAAAATTACAGTAACTAAATTTCTTGAGAATGAAACAATGTATTTCAAAAATATAGGCAACCGAGAGTAATTCTGTCTACAATGCAGAAACTAGTTTCCCTGGATGGAAAACAATTAATTGGTACAAACACCTGAAGTAGATGACAAATGAAAATGGAGATCCATTGAGAAGCTTACAGAAGAAAAGCAAAAGAAAGAAGACTCTGTTATGATTGGTCATTAATGATGCTTCTGTAGAGGTAACGATAGCTACCTAAAATAAAATCAAGTGGCCCACCATGCCACCAGCTGTCACACTCTTCCCATTTCTCTGGGTTAAACCAGTAAGGGACTCCCTCTCTTTACTTGTTTTTCACAAAAGCAGAGAATTATTAATATATTCTATAAACTTCAAAGCATAAATGAAATAGTTTTAATAACTCTTACTATGAAAATAGATTAGGAAGCTAATACCTCACATTATAATCAAAGCCAACACTTTCTGTTCCTTTTTTGAAAAGTATGTCTTTAGAATACATCTCTCCAAGAATATCTAACACACACACACACATACACACACACACACACACATTTAATTAGATGCACATTGTTTCTAAACAACTGTGGGCAACATCAATATCAACTGCACTTTCCTAAAAGAAGTAACAATTTTAGGACATATTTAATATCATGAAAATTCATATATCAACTGCTACTAAGAAAATGCAGTCAAATAAATGCAATCAGTGAATAAAATTTTAAATATATATATTTAAATACATATATGAATTATAATATATATATATAATAAGCCAGTAAATCAATTAAAAAGTGAATAGTATTTGTAACCAAAATTTTTCTTAAGCTGACATATATACTAACCTAGATCAAATGATTAATACCTTATCTTAAATACACAAACAATACTAATCTAGCACTATGAAAATGAAAAACAAATCTCTCCATTGCACTGCAAGATTTCAGGGAAATGAGAAGAATGAGAGAAAACATAATATACAAGAAGAGACAGTATGGAATGTCATAAGAATGAATGGTTTAGTCTGCAAAATATACTTCAAGGTAAAACTAGGTTAAGGAAGATTACCGAATATTTGCAAAGGGGTTCTACCTTGAAAGCAGTAAGTATCAATACTTCAGAAAAATCAATAAACAAATCTATCTAATTCAGTTTAACTGGATTAAAATGAAAACTTAAGCTCGAACTTTATGTGAAGCTGATTTTCAGAAGGCAGTGCAGGAGCTTGTTTACAAAACAGCGCAACAAAATAATCCCATGCAAAGTGAAGTGTGATTATAATCCTGTTATCTTGAAGACAAGTATACAAAGATAGCCACTATTATGTTAGAAAAAAAAAATCAGCAATTCAACATAGGGTAAATGAGATAGTGGGAAATCCCATAGAGCATCTTAAACTTAAAATATCAAAGCAACACCCCATCTAATGAAAAAACAGATGATATAAAAACGTGAATCAATTTTTTAAAAAATCAAATTTTTCATGTTTTTAAAAAAAATGATTTAATAGCTGTGCATTGGTTGCTCACCCAACCCCATTAACGAAGCACATGAGAGGAAACTATTAAGGAGAAATTAGTTGTAGTTATGACTGAGATTTACCTTAATCTTTAGTAAGCAAAATAAGTAAACCTTATTGTAGAGCTCACTTCTATTATTTTGAATCTTTGAGTTGCTATTCTTAATACATACCAGAGCAAAATTTCTTGGACCCACTCCTCTGTTCTCTAATTTTGGTAGGCTTACTTGCTTTAATTAAAAAGTTGCTTAGTCTTACTTTAAACATTGAATTAAAATAGCCTGCAATAATTGTAATAAAGACATACAAAGAATGCTATGGGAGCATAAAGAAATTTGAACCCCTGTGCCACTGTATAAGACATCACAAAAAAGTTAAAAATTAGCTGGTCTTTGAAGAGACAATGAGATTTGACTAGGGGAGGAGTGAGGTAGTATGAGGTGGAAGAGCACACCGCAGGGAAGGGGACAGGAGTGTTTTTTGCTGGGATGGTGCCCAGTCAGGAGAGCATCCAACAGGTTGGTGATAATATATTGGTATCAGCATACGTTCAGCACTAGTGT
>NW_007730429.1:58820-100959 GCF_000696425.1 Galeopterus variegatus
GCTATTACTCAATCAGCCAGCAGAGAAGAGAGAATGACAAAATTATTTCAACGTGGTCTACTCTGACTAGCAATGAGCAATCAAATACATATTATCGCCTTTATGTCTCAATATTCCCTAAGAATGATCATTTCTTTTTTTTTTTTTTGATCATTCTTGGGCAAAAACAAAAAGAGGGAACAAGCCTGTGGGAGAATCATGTAAATTGCTCATTTTTAAAGCATGCTCTCTTCCAATATACCTCTTTAAATAATATCTCAAAATCTCAATTCTTATTGGTATGAAATAAAGTACTCTTTGGAAAATGAGTGACAGTAGCAATATTAGTCAACTCCATTTCACACTGTAAACGGAATGCATAGCAATTGGTACAAATTTGCTTCCTAGAGCAAGGTTAGCAAAGGCAAGAAACTCAGAATTCCTCGGAGAAAAGAAGTAACTGTATCAAAAAACAATTGGACAGATTATGTCTACTATCCTAAGTAATCGGTTTTCCTTCAATGTCTTGTCATTTCTCTACACAGCACGAGATGTAGAAAAGCAGCAATATCTTGAAGAATGAAGTGCAGAAACCTACTGGGGAAGGGACCTGAAATGTACTAAGTATATTTGTGGCAGAATTAATTCCAACACCCAGGAGGAAGCTGCTAATGTGTTAGAGTGAGCTGTCAAGTGAAACAGGAAATTTTTTCCATGCATTTTCTAATGAGTTTTAATACACCCCCAGTGTTTATTTTAAGACATTTTGCTTTTCAAGGTGGAACTCCTGTTCTCATTTTCAGATAACTGACTAGTTAAAAAAAAATCTTTACTCCATTTCAAAATATTAATAAAATAGTCCACTTCAAATACAATTCCCTTTATCCTAAAGGCACCTCACTAATTTCTTTTTAAAGCCAACTGAAATAAGAGAGCACACTGAAAGTTTGTACTGTTACTAGTTCCCTTTTCTTTCACTCCAACTCACAGTTCAAATTTTCTATACTTGTTCTATGATCCAAATACTTGAATGTTTAAAAATATACAAGTCTAATAGTAAGACTTATGTCCTCTCGTATGTGCCTGTGTCTATGATATATAGTACATGGCATTAGCTCTCTATTTCTAAAATCTGCTCGTTGCTGATTATCACACTAAAGGCTTTTCTTTGATTTTCTTGCTTTGAATGATTGGAGATTACATTTAGAAAACATATATCCCAATTTAGAGTGAATTTTATTTTTAAATCAAGGCGTTTAAAAATAATTTAAATTATTAAGAAGATTCAATTTAATTAAATTTCCATCAAAAGCTTATTGAAGTTTGATAGAAATATAATATGTATTCTCCATGGCTCAGAGATAAATCAGTTTTACTTTAAAAGTTATAAAACATTTTAAAATTTGTTTTTTTTTTCTATTACCATTACAGTCAAATAAGAATATTGAAAATCATTATTAAAGTCAATTGTATTTTATGCCTGTAAATACATTTAGAGTTTAAATCAGGTCAACACGAGATTTCTGAATACTGTGCTACTTATTCAACTTCCTCTTATTGACTTACCAGAGAATTTAAAAAGTTGAATTTTTAGATTCTTCAATTCCTAAATGATGCCTTAATTTCAGTTAAAATAGCCCATAATACATAATCAATTTACAGTAAATGAAAAATGAATACTGTAATGGAAAAAAATATCTGTTTATTTCTGATTTGATTTATAAGGCTGAAATTTAATTTTAGAAAAATTCCATAGTGAACACAACTATAATTATTAAGGATGAGAATTTTCTGAATTTTCATGTCATAGTAACCCTCCTCAGCTGTCACATTTAAAGCAAAATTCTAAATATTCAAGAACTGAAAGGAAAATAAGAAATGTTGCATTCATACATTATTTTAAACTTAAAATATTACATTAATATATTTTATCACTTACACTAATGAGTTATTTATAGTTACATCGCTTATAATGAGCTTTAAATAAGTGCTCTTAAATAAAAATAAATAAAAATTATTTAAAAAAATAAATAATGATTTCCAACTGGAAATTGTTTTTTATTGGCCCTGTCCTTTAGGTCTTTCCAGTTTCTTTTAAATGAAATATTTCCAATTTATTTAAAATCAGTTAGGATAAGAATAGATGCAAAATGATTTTTAAACTCACATGCTTAATTACTGATGCTCTTAATAACAGAAAAAAAGGATGATGGATAATGTTGGTGGGATTGTTTTTCTATTTAGTTTTTGTTTGTTTGTTTTGATTTGTTTTGGCCTTCATGCCCTACCAAAAATGTATTTGTGAGTGAGCTTCCCCCCCCCGCTCAAATTTAAAAGATAGAATATTAAAGCACAATGCTGATCACCCAAGATTTATTTTACTTTGAAAAAATTAGAAATTACCACAGCAACAGACTAGAAGTTAGGAAACAAGTTATATATTGAGAACAAGGAGTTTGGCTATGGGGGGGCGGGGGGTGGTGGTGAATGTGTATATGTAAGTTCTAAGATATAAACAAATTTTCTACTCTCCACTATCTCATACTCCTTGAAAGTTTGTTTTTTCTGATAGTGTGTTCTTAAAAAAAAAAAAAAAAAAAGAAAATGTTTGTTTGTTTTGATTTGTTTTGGCCTTCATGCCCTACCAAAAATGTATTTGTGAGTGAGCTTCCCCCCCCGCTCAAATTTAAAAGATAGAATATTAAAGCACAATGCTGATCACCCAAGATTTATTTTACTTTGAAAAAATTAGAAATTACCACAGCAACAGACTAGAAGTTAGGAAACAAGTTATATATTGAGAACAAGGAGTTTGGCTATGGGGGGGCGGGGGGTGGTGGTGAATGTGTATATGTAAGTTCTAAGATATAAACAAATTTTCTACTCTCCACTATCTCATACTCCTTGAAAGTTTGTTTTTTCTGATAGTGTGTTCTTAAAAAAAAAAAAAAAGAAAAGTTCTACCAAAACATTTTTAATGCCATCATTTGCTTTGTATGATTCTGAAGGAATGCAAGTCTGCAGCTAAGCAAATCAACAAACAAACAATCAAAACATCTAAGAAAAATTCTACTACATTCCAATACCAAGAACAAATAAACTGTATTTTATCCTACATCATACCTATTTTTCTTATTTACAGCTTTATCAGTGTGCCTGAGATGTAGTAGGAGACAGTAATTATATTTGGATTGGATAAATGAAAGAGAAAATAAAGCCCTTCTAGTGACATTCAGTTAGTCCTGACTATCAATTGTGACTTGTTCACAGGCCAAAAGTTTCCACTATCCAGATGCATCCTTGAATAGACCTGAAGGAAATACGCTAGTTAGTAATAATCCAAACTTTGTGGCAAACTAGTCATTTTTTTACCAAAAGTTATGTAAACTGTAAACTCTATCCTCTTTTATTTGAAAAAGAAATATTGAAATGCATATCTAGTATTGCCAGTTGCTATCATCAATATGATGCCCTAGTGATACACACACACACACATAAATATATATATTTATACACACACACACATATATGTATATATGTAAAATTTTAGGTGCATGCAGACTATTTATATTCATCTATGACATGGATTGTACTGTTGAATATAACTCATAAATGGTCTTCCTTGCATGGTCCACGACTAGTAATGATCATTTTAACTTTTTTTGGCAGGGGTATTTTTCCATTAAGAGAAATATTTTAATAGTAACTACTATGCTAGAGAAAAATAGTTTCCTATAGAAACTTTACCTCTTATATTGCTATAAAAGTCAGAGGGAAAGTATGATTTGATTTAGAAATATTCATTTTTGAAGCAACATTTCAGCTATGTGTTATTTCTTGTAGTAATTCTTTGTTGTCATTATTACAAATTAATAAATCTTCAGTATCTGTTCCTGGTTCAGTAACCATTTTTGTGCATTTCTTGTTAGAAGTACTCTCATGTACTACTGTTTTGGATGGGATTATTTTTCTATTATGTTTAACTGCTAATTGTTGACAGAAGTAATATTACTGATTTGAGTATGTTGATTTTGAATCTATCTACTTTAATGGATTCTCTTATTAATTCTAATAGTTTATTGATTTTTTGTTTTGAAATTTTGAGGCTATAGAATCATCTGCAAATAGTGAAAACTTTTTCTTCTCTTTTCTAATAGCTAAGCCTTTTATATCTTTTTACTATAATTGTGCATTAGCTAGACTCCCCCCACCGCCCAAGTTGATATCTTGGCAATAGCACACTTGCATTGTTTGGAACATAGTGGCAATTCTACTACATTTCACACTTATTTTATGTTATTGGTTGCATTCTTATAACTATTATTTGTCGAGATAAAGATTTTTTAAGCTATTAAGAGGTAACTTAATAGATATTTATAAAATATATAACATAACCTTTTGTTTAGAAATATTTGCAATTAATTATTTTAATAAAAACATAAAAGATTTAAAATAAATGTTTTTAAACAAAACACTTTCATTTACCACAAGATAACCCCGAAGCAAATGTATTCTTACTTTTTGTGATTAGAATAGATTTCAGGATGTTTTAAGCAGGAATAAAACCAATATTTATTTTTGGCACCAATAAAAGCCTGAAGAGTACAAAAACGATTCATACATATTGAATTGGGATCTTTGGGAAGGTGACACAGGAAATCAGAAAGCCTTAAATAGAGAATGATTGAAATTAAAGTAGCATGGTGAGATACGAAGACAAGGAACTGATTTCATCTCTAGCTGCTCTTTAAACTATATATATATTTTTGTGGGTTCATAATTTCTTCTCTGTGGACTATAATTAGACTATCATAAAATAAGAGCTGAAATATGTGATTCTATTTGTCATCAAGAACAGAGACCTTGTTTGATTCATTTTGTCCACTCCCTCACGTTAGCTATCATTCTTTAATGAATGAATTCAAATATTCACAGAGGAAAAAAAATCACAAAAAATTAATTGTTCTCTGATATCTTTGATGCACTTATCTTCACTTCCTCTTCTAAGGTGAATGCATGCAACTTTACAGACACATACAGTAGTATTTATTTAATTATCTTGATATTTAACTTTATATATACTAATTATGTAAACATATCAGTTAATAAAATATAAGCAAGCATAATGGAATAAATTCTAATGTAAATCTAAACATAATGAGATGGAAACACTGATTACTTTTAAAATCATTTTAACAAAATATCTTAATAAATATAAACATATCAAAATGATTTCAAAATGTGTGTGTACACACTTATAAGTAGATTCACATATCTGTGTCTGCATATATACTAATGCATACAGATGTATAAATACATATTCATAACCCCCTTTTTTTGTTTTATCCTAGACCAGGAAGATTCTCTTTTTATGTAACTAGTTTTTTTTCTTGTCTGCCAAACCTATAATAAATTTTACTTCAATTACCTGAACAAACTAGTTTTGCACATAACAAAACTTACAGTCAAATAATGACTCTTTCCAGAGTTTACACTCATGTGCATGGGTGCACACACACATATAAAACAGAGAGAGAAAGAATTTTACAATTCCATTCAAAGATTCTATAACAAATATTTGCTGCACCAATTTAAGACTAATCAGTCCATCTAAATTTTAAGAGTTGCAATGCTTTTGAAAAATATCTAATAACATCTTTTAGGAAAAATACCCTACAGTAAAAATATTGGATAAGAAAACAAAAATTTCTGGAGAAAATTCAAGCATATTGAAAAAACAAACAAAAAAACCACCATACATGTTAAGGCTTTTGCAATAAAAAGGTCCATATTCACAACATCTGCTAATCATCAGTCTTAAGAAACAAGAAGTGAATCATGCAAAAGAGGAGGTGATTCAATTTTTTTTATTAGAAGGCATAAGTGGCAACAATTTACTATGTCAAAACTGTATTGTTCTAGTTTGCCTTTTGATCAAATTTTGATACATTTGTGAGACTTATTTGTACTTATTTGTAAACAAGCTACATCCTGCCCAACTTTGAACATTTAATTATGGACAACTACAAACATTGTAATACATGCTAATGATAAAGAAAAAGTACAAATCACAAATAATATTAAATCTTAATCAGATTCTATATTTAAAGAATAACTAAAATCAATGTTTATAGTGTTAGTATATCCTAATATAATCATATAATAATTTTTATTACTGTCTTGTTGCATATCCTGATTTATGTAAGACTGAAGATGGCATAAAGCATTTATTTAAAAATGAAAGGTCTGTAACACCTCATGAACCAACAGGAAGAGCTCATAACAGAACATTTCAGAAAGTGATGAGTTTCAAGTTAATGATTGTCCTTAGATGACTTTTTCTGCTGTTGTTTAGATATTTTTTACTGCAAATATGCTGTTTGGATTTTACCAAGTATTTCCTTAGATTTGATGGGTGAGCATGTTTGTGCATAATAAGTGTACTCACATATAAGTTGTTGACAGGGATTGAATTTCATCTGTTTAAGAAATCTGTCAATATATTCTGTTCATTTATAGCATTTGCCAACAATGAATTCAAGAGCTTATCTGAACTGGATATTCTCAACTCTAGATGCAGATTAGAATTACATAGAAGCTTTTAAAAACCTGATGCTAGAGAATTACACCAGACCAATTTATTCTGAAACTGTGTAAGTACGCCTGGGCATAGTATTTTGAAACCTTCACAGGTGATTATTATGAGCAGTATTTAAAACCACACACTTAGACATTTTATCTACTTTCTTACCTCAGCTTCCTCATGAAGTCAACTAATAGTATCAAATAACTTAGAATCATAAACTGCTACTCTAGTATCAAGGACATATCAGATAAATATACTCACTTTAAAAAATCTTGTAGTTAGAGCCATATATGATTATCTGTTGGATATTCTCCAAAGCTACAAAAATATTTCAAAGTTAGTCACCTTTTATATATTGTAGATACCAGTGCTATGGAGAATAATAAGTATTCAAGTGTAAGTGTAATGTCCTCCAAAGCATTGCTAATCAATACATTTTTGCTGTTTTGCTCTCAGTTATAGAAGTTGAAAAGTAATTATAATAGCCAATTATTACTGACCTTTTGTGTAAGGCACTGTACTAGGGGACATATTGCATATATTATCTTATTTAATTCTCACAAAAGCCCTGTGGAGATTTTAAGAGCAAAAGTAAAGTCACTTAGTGCCCAACAATCTTTCATAAACGGCGGGACTTAGATTTATGACTAGGTGTGTCTGAATCGAAACTCATATCTGTAACTTTAAGGACCTTATCTTTCTGTATCTGTGAAACCCTCTTAGTATCAATATTTCACTATTACTTATAATTAAACATGAATAAAAATTCTCATTGTGACTATAATCTTTAAAATTTTCTAATTGAAAACATGAGATATAATCTAATGTAAATCCGTTCTTGCATCATAAATGAGAAGAAATCGAAACTCTCAAACTCTGAAATGTTTAAGTGACTTATCTACCAGCACATATCTAATGCAAAATAGAGTTAAAACCATAAAATACCTTTTCTCATGCTCCATCCTGTGCTCTTTCTACTGTCCCACTCTGTCCATTCTCATTCATGATGAATCAGTACCCCATTTCTTTAACAGATGACACTGTTTAAAAAAATTACCCTGCAAAGGTGAAAGCATTAGTAGATACTAAGGAGACAAGGTAGTAGACATACACTCAGGAACTACTACTTAAGGAATAATTAATTCGTATGATAACTTTCACCTGAGCAGTTCAGTGATCTCACAGATAAAAACGTTAAGGTTCACAGAGCCCCCAACTAACCTTTTGTTACCAGATCTGGCTATGATAATTTGATTTCAGACTAGTGTACAATAAAAACTAAATACAATGGTGCTTTTCAAACATTACAGAGCTTATGAATCACATGGAGATCCAGTTAGCATGCAACTTCCAGGTGCATGCTAGGGTGGCCTGAGAGGCTGCACTTTTAATAAGATTCCAGGTACTTTTAATAAGATTCCAGGTAATGCCAGTGCTACTCAAAATGTGCTGGGTGAGTCTCACATTGACTAGGAAGTAACAGAAACATATCAGTCTATTCTATTGTATCATAAATTGGAACTCCTATTAAAATTATTTCTAAAATAGAAATAAAAGTTAATAGGAGGCAAGCAGTTATCTGCAGTGGAAGAAGGTCTACTACTCTGCTACAATGGACACTCTGTGATAAGAAGCAAATAATTCAGGAAATATGTCAGCCTATAAAAACTGTCATAAAAGCTCAATAATGGATATACTGCCAAAATATGCATATAAAATATGTAAGAGAATTCTCACTTGAATTTAAAACTAAAGCACTTAGTGCATACAAGTTTTTAATAAATCCTACTTGATGATGACACCCACTTTCTAATAATGTGGATGATGATGGGGGGAAAGTAAGGCACGCATGCAATTTCATTTCATTAACTTGATGATATGTCTGAAAACAGATTTTTCATGACTTGGAAAAGAAAGTTTCCAAGGACTGCATCAGAATAAAAAGCACGCCACATGAATAGTTTTGTGTCCTTGATCCACAGGCTGTGATTAAACCCTAAAACATGTTGTCATACTGGTTTTTAAAGTTCTATGAGCAGTCTATTGATCTGTCAGTTTTAAGACCATATAGTCCTTTCTCATTTATCACAACCTTGGATGGTTCTGCTTACCTTTTAGTTCATTATCACAAGTAAGAATGCATTGAATGAAAATGAACAGAATGATGGTCCTATGAGGTCATGGCAAAGGTACAGTGACAGCACCCACTGCATGCAGTAGTTTAAAACACTTTCAGTGCATTAGGGACAAAATGAAAACCCTTTCAGCACTTGATATTAAGTACATTAAATATTCTATTTATGCATCCCACTGCTTGCTGTGGTAGTCATAATCGTTTTTCACAGCAGTGAAGCCTCTCGAATATTTAATAAATATTTTTTTCTCAAGATCCATGTAGACTTAGGGCTATTTACTCAGGTACATCAAGTATCACACAGAGAAGCAATTGTTTTATGTTTCTAAGTAGAATTTCCAAGCAAGTGTTATTTATCATCAAGAGTGTTTGCACGCTCTTCCCAAGTTAAAGTCTATGTTATATACTGGGTGGCCAAAATGGTTACAAGAGCTCTTCTAGCTGGATTCTAAGCAAAAGCATTCAAAGATTTCCAAAAATGACTTAGGAACAAAGATCACATTTCTCTTTTTCAACTGCTACCACCTTAGTTTTAAACTTTTCAGTCAGACAATTTTAATAACCTCATAACTGGTTATACTGAAGGTAGGTTCTCGCCCCTTTTAATCCATGCCACATAATTCATAAGATTAACCTTCCTCATGGATAATCCTATGGCTCACCTACTCAAAGCCCTTAATCGTCCCTTGTTGCCTATGGAATTAAATACAAAATGTCTAAAGCTTAACAAAGCCATATTCTAGATCCTACAATCATATCTACAGAATTATTTCTCAATTTATTAAAGTCACAATTTACAATATGCTTTATATTCTTCCTCTTTCCATTTCCTCCAGCTGTTGCCTGTACTTAGACAAAGTTTTCTGTCTCTACCAATTCAAATAATTCTCATCTCTCACATCTTTTTTAAATACCACCTCCTCCACCATCCCCCATGAAGTTTTTCCTGATCCTCCAATCAGATAAGCTTTTAAATTTTTTTCTTTCCTTTTTCTTACTTCTTGCACCCTATGATAGTACTCTTAATTCAAAGAAACTTTATTATTTATGCCTTACACATAATAAGCTCTCAGTAAATACAAATAACAACAAACTTAAACAGTTTTTACAGTAGATGATTAGTGTGATAATTAAATAAAGCATTTTGAAATTACTTAGCTCTTTTGACAGAAGAAATATCACAGAAGGTTCATTGCAATCATGAGGACTACAGGAATCTGTTCTGTTAAAATAAGAAATTCAATTAACTAAAAACATTTCCATCTGAAAAGAGACCTCAGATTTTGATTGGCTGTACCAATTAAAAATGAGGGTGGCAGCCATTCCAGATGGTAAAGACATATTTATAAAAAGTTTTACATAGTCAGAGAACTTCAGCGTAAGAGGGACATTTAAGTTCATCTACATTAAGCCAATTTCTGAATCATTTCTTCTACAAACAATTATCTGATACCAAACTCAACTTAATTCCCTACACAGACTGGGAATTCAGTACTTGTACTGTAGGCCTTTTCATTTGAAAAACAGGTCTAATTTCTAGAATATTCCTTTTAATATATTGTTGCTGTGACTCATTTGCCCAATATCATCCTCTTGTATGAGATTTACTCATCTGTGTTTCACAACAGAGCCCTCTATTATCTGAAAACTATGATTTTGTTCATCACAAGTTTTGTCTTCTCCTAACTTAACATTGCCAGTTCTTCTAACTAATTACTCAGGCCACTTTCTTGTATGTGCTCTGCAGTTGGTCAATATAATTTTTAAACACTGTTCCCAGACTGCAGAGATAGACCAAAGAGAACAAAATAGAGACACCATGATCACCTTCTAGTGACAGGACCATTATATTGCTAGTCACCCAAAGTTCCCATTAATATTTTTGACAACCTTGTATTATGGTCAGTTATTGAACTTATTGTAATTCCAAATGTTTGCTTTAGCTCTGAAAACTTTAGCCCTTATTCTATAAATTAAATTATTTTTTACTAGCTTGACAAACGCTTTTTCTGTCGTCGGCAATTTTGAATTACATTTGGTATCCCACTGGGAAATCCTTAATACCAGTATTTGTCTTCTAGAATTTTAAAAACATGATTTTGTTTCCTTCATACAGTACTTACAGTAGTTAGTGTGGTCTTTCCACACTAACCAAAGTTTTTGCATTCAGAGCCAAATGAGCTATTCTAAGTTGTGCCAAGGAAGCTTACTGTAGCTATTCAGTGAAATTAGAACAAACAAGAAAATTTGTCACTACTTATAATTCAGCACTAATTCATTTTTCAAGTCTGAAAAATGTAATTATATGGTTTTTGTAATATAAAAGACATGCTGTATATACTTAACATAAACATTTTGCAAATCTAAACTAATTGAAATACACGTTTTAAAAGTAGAATGGTTTTAAAATTATGAGTTATGTAAATTAGAAATTCAAGGGAATGATTGAAAAAAATCATTTTTGTTTACTTCAAGGGCAAACTGCCTTATAAAAATAACTTTTCCATTCCTCAGAATTATGAATTGATTTCTTATTGGAAGAAAGTGGCATTAGATTAGATCAATACACTGTAAAATTAGTTGTACTGTTAGGTGGGGTAATCGGTCACCTGAAAGTTTATATTTTGAAAGATAAAATGGACTTACATAGTTAGAATCAAAAACCCTCCGAAATAAAGTTTGAGAATCAATCTATTTAATTTCATCAAACAAATATTTATGAAACTCCTGTAGAAAACCCTAATGAAGATTTTGTGGAGTAGGGTAACCGTTTAAGTCATCAGTAATACTTGACTCAAGTCAGTGATTATTGGATATGGAGGGAGGGTTGGATACTTTCTACAGCCTCATCCATGATACTAGAGATTTTCCTCCATGCGCATACAATCTTAGCTTCAATGGCTTATTTACTTGCATCATTATCCAGTCAGAATAAATTATCCTTGCTCATGACAGAACCCCAAGCACATTTCAGTAACTGTATCTTTGGCTATATGTAAAGCTATTATTTGTTAATTACATGTGATTTTAAATGGAGAGAAAGTACCGTCAAGTCATGGCTTTTCTCCTCTAAACTTATATTCAGATGACATATTCTGGGCAAGGAACATGCTAGACAGTTATAATGAAATTCCGGATTTGGTTTTCAAATCTATTCTATTTACATTGAAACTTCTAGAAAACTTGGGCTCCCAAGCCTTCATTTTTAGGTTCTGGGAAGCAAATGGCATAGTTAAAAGAGAAGTTCCCTTCATTTCAAATATCTGAAGGGGGAGTTTGCATCCTAACTATCCCACAGAAATAATTTATTGCTTTCTCTCCAGCCCAACTATGAGTTCCTTATTTTTTTAATCATGAGATCAAATTAAAACAAATATAAGGGCATTTGGAAGAGAAATTGACAATATGATCGAAGTTCACCTCAAAGAGAGACAGATGGAAATGTGTGAAAAGATGTGGAGGGCATGTCCACCCACTTTGCTTTCAGGGGAGGCTTGGAGTTATTTCTGGATAATTTAGATGCATATTGACACTTAAAAAAATCACTGGTAGTGATACTGCCATTAAGAGTCTTCCTAAGATGTGGCCAAACCACCAACTACACAGCCTCCCAAAACATGGGATCTGGATATTCATCTCAGTTAGCTATACTGTGGAAATGGTTTTGACCTTGATAAAAGATTCTGAAATATCTCTAGTGAATATCTGAAACAACTCTTCCTTATTCCAACTAACGTACCTATACGCATATATCCTAAGATTTCCGCATTTGATATACTTGCAAGGTATTCATGGGTAGTGAGGAGGAACCATCCTGCAGTTAAATGGTGCAGATCTCTCTTGTAATAAATATAGTTGAACAGCCTTCACAAGCTTATTGAAAACAATGTCCATGGGCCAGCCTGTGGCTCACTCGGGAGAGTGCAGTGCTGATAACACCAAGACCATGGGTTCGGATCCCATATAGGGATGGCCGGTTGGCTCACTGGGTGAGTGTGGTGCTGACAACACCAAGTCAAGGGTTCAGATCCCCTTACTGGTCATCTTTAAAAAAAAAAAAAGAAAACAATGTCCACAAACATGATAAAATCTTTTGGGGATGGTAATATGAGGCAGGACTTAATTTTTTCAAACTATAGAGTCACTTAGGGATGGTATTCGTCCATTTTGTGTTGCTGTAACAGAATACCTAAGACTGGGTAATTTATAAAGAACAGAGGTTTATTTGGCTCTTGATTCTGGGACAGCTGCATCTGGCACAGGCCTCAGGCTGCTTCTACTCATGGTGGAAAGTGGCAGGGAGCCAGCGGGTATAAGCAGATTGCATGGCTAGAGGAAGCAAGAGAGAGAGAGGAGGTGCCAGGGTCTCTTAAATAACTAGCTCTCCTGGGAACTAATAGAGCGAGGACTCACTCCTTACCCCTCCCACCTAGGGAGAGCATGAATCCATTCATGAGGGATCTGCCCCCATGACTCAAACTGCTCCCACACCGCCACACCGGGGATCAGATTTCCCCATGAGTTCTGGGAGGACAATACATCCAAACTCCATCACTGACCTTCAATATATACTTAGAAGGACTTGTGCAAAGTTTTTGAATGTCAGGGCAGCTTAAGTGACAGATGAGGAAGTCATCAAGCATTCTGAATCCCAGAAGTCTGGCTTGTCTCCATATAAGCTTTGGAAAGGCCTGGAGCTTTTTCACTCTTTTCTTTAAGAATAGCATGAAGCAGGCTGGCAGGCTTTTCAGCAGCAGTTGAGTGAATTCTGACAGTCCTTGTGTACTCCCTCATGCCAGCTCTAAGCTGACATGAGAAAGGGGCATATCCCTGCCACCTTGATCATGTTTACCTGGAATATGTAACTTGAAGAATTCAAAGCTTCTTGTTATTTCTCCTCAAACAGCAATTATGTACCACAGTCATAATTTTCAAAGGATTTGAGGGAAGAGTGAAAAATTAAATGTAGTTTTCACAATATGAATACCTCATTACTAAGTTTTTAAGTGCAGGATTAGGTACAGATATAGTTTGTGGCAGAATTTCCCATAATTACCTTGAATAACTGTGATTAACTGGATTTTAAAAATGCGCCTGCTCATACAGTCCTTTTCTAATGTTTGGGCAAGTCATTTAATTTCCCGATCTCTCACTTTACTCCCCCAGTTGTAAAATGCTTACACTACCTCCTTTTTTACTTAATGGTGTTGGTTTTAGCATCAAATGTCATCAAATATACTTAGAAAACTGTAGAACTTGCTGCAAATGATTGCTAATGTATTATGTCATGAGGAAATCCTCAAATTAGTTGCATTCTATTTTAATCCACACCAAGTTTTAAAATTTTGGTCATTTTCCAGAGTTTCAGTTCTCTTGATATATTTAGGTTTCTTTTATTGTATTTTCTGTTTATTCAATGTCAGAT
The DNA here is from genome assembly GCF_000696425.1 of Galeopterus variegatus. Classification (NCBI taxonomy): domain Eukaryota; kingdom Metazoa; phylum Chordata; class Mammalia; order Dermoptera; family Cynocephalidae; genus Galeopterus; species Galeopterus variegatus. Next base: position 72,945 of record NW_007730429.1, read on the forward strand.
CTGCCCAACGAATGTTTTGCCTGTGGGGTACAGGTGCACTTCAAGATACTGACTCCCTTACTCCTTGGTTATGCAGTTAGAACCTCTTACCCAGTCATCTCTAGCTTCAAGCAGCTTCTGAGCTCCTATGAGAGTGTCAGATCTGCCCAACGAATGTTTTGCCTGTGGGGTACAGGTGCACTTCAAGATACTGAATCCCTTACTCCTTGGTTAAGGCAGTTAGAACCTCTTACCCAGTCATCTCTAGCTTCAAGCAGCTTCTGAGCTCCTATGAGAGTTATCAGGGGCCAGCAGCTTCCTGGTCACTAAGCATAATGAGCAATGTCCACTGATCCATAGCCCTCCACTCCACACTGAGTATGGCCTGGGAGATACAGTTTTCTCAATATCTGCCTCAGGGTCTCCCTATAAAATAAACTGACTCTCAAGAGGGCTGGTCGAGTGACTGAAGAATTTTATTTTCCTGGTAGTCAAGAATGAGGGATCCCAGCCCAAGATGTAGCTAGTGGGAAGATGGAGAGGTGAGCAGGGAACTCCTATTAAATGTACAAGCCCTGAATCTCTTTCTCCAAACAAAGTAGGAGACTTTTGTCCATTTGCTGCTAATGTATTGTTTTTGTGGTGTCCAAGGTACTACAGAGTGACAGTTCTAACATTGCATTCAAATTCTGGAAATCAGAGATTCGTCAATATTTTCAGTATTTGATGCTAGGTTTTTTGTTGGGTTTTTATTTTTATCATAATATTTGACATGAAGACATGTTAAAAAAATATATTCACCAAGACTCTTAGATAGCCCAACTCTCTCTAGCATTCATCAGGACACAAAAACATAGAATCACTTATTATGTGTGCTGTGATGTGAAAAAGGTTGGGCAGTACTATTTTAAGATTATTCAAGTGTTTTCCATATAAATAATTTAGTTGTACAAAAATATTTTAAGGAAGTCACTTTAAAAGACATTTAGCTTCCTTGTGATGAAATGTATAATTTGTCTAGCATTAAAAATTAGATAAAATTGTTTACCCAAGTCTCTTTAAGTTACATTGACACTTAACCCATTTTTTTTTGTAATAAGTGAGGTTTTTAGGAAAAAATATGAGAAGTTGCTTACAATTCAAGCTCTCATCTGTGACAGAAAATTAAAGACAGAAATAAAAATAATTTAGTGAGTATACATTGTATTCTGGGAACTATGAAAAGCTTTTACATAAACATTTAATCTTCACAAGTGTGTTTAAAGTTAATATCCCACTTTCATACAAGAAAACTGAGGTTGAATAACCTGATAAACATTATATTAGTTCTCAGATTAACTAGGATTCAGATCCTAGAACTTCTGGTTCTAATAGCATGTGATCTTCAACTCTCTACTGTTGAAGTTAACTTATACTATTAACATTATAAGTATGTTGCAATATATGAACATTATTATATACATTAGAAACATGATATACTTCTTACTTCAAACCAAAGAAAACACTTTTTAATTAGAATATTTATAATATATTAAGTTAGTAAAGTAGCAAAGCAAAACTTTATTACGGAAACATTCTGTCAAAATTAATTTTTTTGAAATGCATGAGTATAGTAGGGGAAGAAGGCTAATAACATTAAATCACTGAAAATTATGTTACTGAAAAAGTTGGACAAGAACTTAACTATCTATCTAAGTCTCACCATATCATTAGTTTTCAGGAACAACTGAACACCACATTATCTAGAGGGGGTTTTTATTTTTTAAAGCCATTTTCTCCAATTTAAAAATAGATTCCATGCAAAACTTCAAAGAATATATTCAGATTACAGGGAAACAAATACACTCATGTGTCGCTTAATGAGGGGTATATTTTCTCAGAATTGTTAAGTGATTTCATCGTTATGTGAAAGTGTATCATGAAAGGGAATAGCAATGAATTTTCCGTGTACACTGGCCACTAGTTGCATAAGCGTGGGCCCTATGATTATATTACTAAATCTCTCTGTGCCTCACTTTCTTCATCTGTTAAATAAGAATAATACCACCCCCAGAGAGTTATGAAATTTGAATTACAGGTAGGGATTGTGTCCAGCACTCAACAAGAACTCAGCGAGAGTTAGCTATTATCAACTATTAATTTGCTATGAGGATGGGCGAGAATCATTTAAAAATGCAAGAATCTAAAGTAGACAATATCTTTTCCACTTGGGGTCAGATCTAATGTATCAAATGCTTGGTTTTCTATCTTAAACGTCTGAACTCCCTTTGAGTGGGTCCCCCATGGGTAAGCTAGGCAATCCTCCTCAACATATTTTACAGTAAGTTTGTTTACACCAGCATCACCGCACACATGTGAGCAATGCGTTGTAGTACAATGTTATAATGGTTACTGCATCACTAAGTGATGGGATTTTTTAAGCCAGATTATAATCTTATGGGACCACCGTCTTCTATGCTGTTCATTGTTGACTGAAACGCTGTTATGAGACCCAGGGAAGCTAACCTCCATCTTTACTACCTCACTGAAACTGTTCCCATTAAGGTCTCCAGTGATCTAAACACTGAGCTCAATGGGTCACTTACTTATTCTCCTCATCAAAATGAACCGTTGAACTACTTGGTGCAATTAACCACTACCTTCTTCCTGAAACTTGTTCATCACTTGCTTTCGTCTTGCCAGACCACATGGTTCTCTTCCTATCATCCACTATTTTTTTTTTCCTAATGACTCTTAAATGCTGTTTTTCTAGATATTCAATTCCTGGCCATCCTGGCTTTCCATTTTTCCCTTAGAAAACTTCTCCCTGCTGATTTTCTTTATGCCCAAGACTTAGCTATCATTGTGGATCTTGACTTTTCTCTTTTCAATCTTGGTCACACTTTGGACCACATTTGTGACTGGCTATTAGATAAGTCTTTTTATGTTTCACAGAATCTTGAACTCAGCTGACCCAAATGGAATTCATCTCTCTTCTGTATTATCTGGAATCTTGGGAGCTCCCTCAACAACCCCCTCCTTCTCATGCCACATATAATCAGTCACCAAGTCTTCTAAATTACACACCTTTATCTTGAGAACTTTCCAGCTCTGCTTCTCTATCCTTACTGCAGTTGTCCTAATTTAAGTCTTAAGGATACCTAATCTTGATTTTTGCAACAGTCAACCTGATTTCCTCTTCTCAAGTTTGATCCTCTCTATGGATATTTTTATTTCTGCTTCCAGAATATCAGCTCTGCTTCTCTATCCTTACTGCAGTTGTCCTAATTTAAGTCTTAAGGATACCTAATCTTGATTTTTGCAACAGTCAAACTGATTTCCTCTTCTCAAGTTTGATCCTCTCTATGGATATTTTTATTTCTGCTTCCAGAATAGTCTTTCTGTATTGCAACTATGATCATTTTATCCCTGCTTCTATAAGCTCTGGAATGTATGCTCTGAGGAATTTTGTCCTTGCCTATCTTTCATACTTAAGTTTCCTACATACAAGGGTACTTCAAAAGTTTGTGAAAAGATTTGTATTATCTTTTAATTCTATTTTTCCACGAACTTTTTGAAGTACTCTCATAGTGAAATATAGTTTGGGCACTTTATACTATCTTTTGTCTCTGAACACATCTATCTAAAATACCTTTCTTCATCCTTTTTGTCCACCAAATCTTACTCATTTTTCAAGACATATGTCAAAATTTATCTATAATATAAACCAAATCAAATTCCTCCTTTACTACCTATAATGTGATGTGAACCAATACCTCTTCTCCATACATACTCTTAGCACTTATGCTGATTCTGAACTATTTCTTCAATAAGTTGAGGGTTTCTTGAAAAGAAGTATTCAAATTTTTATTTTTATTTTCCCTGCAAGTACATAGCACAGTGTTGAGCATATTATAGGTATCTCATAAGTATTTTTATAGTAGATATACATGAGTTAAATGTTGGGTAACAGACTTGTAAATTGTCGCTTTTCTCAAAATTCAATTTGTATGTCATATTCTTCTTGATAATTCAAAAATGGTCATGCTGAGCTGTGAGTGATTAAATGTAAGTTAGTTTATAGGAATTGATACAGGAATTCAAGTAAGCCATTGGATAAAGTATTTTATAGTTTTTTCAAAGTTACTTAGCCTCAGTTTTCTTATATGTTAAAAGGGATATTAATTATAAACCATTTGTAAAGAAAAGATTAAATGCATAATTCATGAAAAAATATTAACATTATTTGTAGCATACAGTGTATATTTAGTAAATTTTAATCCCTTTTATAAATTTCTTTCCCATGACAGTATGCTGATTGCAAGCTTCTACTCCTTAATTTTGTTTCCCTTTTTTTTTTAAGAGCAATACATAAATTTTTACAAGAATTACCCAGTATTGGATCATTATTGGCAAATTGAAATATCCTGGGGAACCCCTTGTTAAAATTCCTATTGTTAGAAAACTGTATAATCTATGACCAGAATTGTATAACCCACCATTAGGATTTGTATTGCAGTTTCCATTTTAAGACATATGGCACACATAGTAGCTTGTGAAGCGAGAGTATAAAACTGATTATCTTCTCACCAGAATAATGGCTTTTTTGCATGCTGTGTGTATAAAAAATTGGTAGGCAGGTCATGAAGGACAAAAATGTGGTAAAAGAATGGCCAGCAAGGATGTCATTGCTCTATGATGGAAACAAACGCAATGTCTTTGGTGACAAACATAAAGAAAAATGGCTGGAGCCAAGGAATATGGTGACAGAAAATTGGATGGGATTTATTGCACAAGAGAACATGATATAAAAAGAAAAGTTAACTTATGGAATATATTGCAAAATTTTCTTTGATGTCACTTATGTTGCTTATTAAATACCTCTCTTTAATTAATTCCATGTTATAAGAATAAATCTGCAGAAATCCTCATGTCTTCTTATTTTTCAGGACTTGCTAAGTTATTGTTCTCTGTTTTGGATACTTGGTAAGATATTTTGGGGGCCATGGAAAAATTCTCACCTTGATTTGTGATGTGATGATAATTAAAAGAGAATATACATTCTAACCACTATTTATGCTAATGTAACAATGGTCTTTAAATGTAATTAATAATATTTCTTCAATTATATTTTTATTTAATCTTTTGAAAGCATTTTTAAAGCAATCTGTTCATGAGAATTACTGTAGTAAAATATAATTGCAAAAAAGTTTATATTAATTTCATAATTATTCTAAGTTATATTTAGTCATTTTTAATTGTCACATAACATAAGGATTTTAAAATGCTGTTCTAAAATTATAGTTCTCTGTAAAATCATCCTTTGATTTGATTTATTCTCTTAGAGATAAGGCAAATTTGCATTTTTCTACTAATTAGTAGCTGCTTACATGCTGAAGAATATAACAGTGTATTGGCAACTAATATACTGTACTTTACACTTTAGAAGATACAATCAACAAAACAGACCAATAAGTATAATTGACCCTAGGGGTTTTTGCTGTTGTTTGTGGAAATGGTAGTTTAATTTCATGCCTAGGGTCACAATGAATTAGTGGATCTATCCACTTAAAAAAATAAAAGAAATTTATAGTGGATTTGGGAATATGGCAGCTAAAGGAAAAGTAAAGTTTTGGTTCACTGAGTCTTTGTATATATTTTGGAACAATGCAACATGATAAGATCCTTTGGCTATTTTAAACAAATCACCACCAGAGGCCAATTGAATGAGCATGACTTATGACTGACAGTGTAGTCAGAATTATTTAACTTCCTTAAAAATAATTAGACCTCTCAGGAATGAGATTTGTGCACATTGTTTGCTTGTTTCCCAGTGCATAAACCACTGCTTATAATCAAAACGCACATAAATACAGTTTTAATTAACATAACCACCTGTCCTGGCTTCTTCTATCCTCCAACCCTTTAATCTTTTGAGACACTCTTTCAACTGGAAAAGACACTATCAAATGTTCCTAAGCAGGTTATTTAGGAATACTGCTGAACAGAGCAATACTAAAAATACACAAAAGATTATGGAATGTGTTTTTTGTTAAATTATGTGAACCTTTTCCCGATATATATACTCTTCAAGAGAAAAGATTTATGTTCCATGAAAGTGATACCACATATCTTCTTACATCAAGGGAGTGTTGGAATTTATCAACATATCCCTAGTGAAACAGTTCCAAAAGATGCCATCAATTTTACTTATACCTTTATTTGATTGCACATTTGTAGGAAAAAAAAACCCCAAAAGAACAGTCTGTACATCATCCCCACATATGCATACTTTTATATATATATATATATATACACACACACTATATATTTACTATATACTTACACTAAATATATTTACTATATGTGTGTGTGTGTGTGTGTGTGTCTCAACCCTACTCATTCATTAGGAGGATTACAAAATATACATAAAATCCATTCAAAATGAGATGGTATAAAAATAAATAGAAATAAAGTTCCCGATAATTTTTCCCACATCAGAACCGATTATCTTGTGTACAGCCCACATTATAGAATACAATATATCTAAGTTAGGAAGCATGAAAACAAAGAAAGAAATGTGTAAACAAACTAGATCAAATACTGGACATATTTGAAAGATTATGTGACTAGAACATTCTATTTTCTTCTATTAAATTTGTGTTTTCTGTAACTAATATCTAACATAAAATTGACAGGTCAGAAGGAAACAAGAATTTCAAAACTGAAATAATTATTGTGTCACATTAATAGCGTATCCAGCTTCTGGATTACCCTCATCGTTCACTGAGTGAAAGTAAGGTAATTGAAGTTAGGGATCAGAATACATATTTGAAAGGTGCACTGAACCACAACTTCAAACGATGTGGCAAAGCAATGGGCTTCTGGGAACCAACTGTAAACAATCCAGTCTAACGGTGAAAGGTGAGGTGGCTTTTTAAAAGAATATCCCATGCAAACCAGGTCATTTAGAGGAAGGGTGACATTTCAGACAGTGCCAGGCTGTGTACTCGGTGACACTCCAAAGGACACTCTTTGTACATATCCACTTTTGAAAAGTGTTGGAAACATATCGGTTTGAGGGATTATTTTTTTCTAATCCATATCCATTCTCTAGTTCGTTCTCTATCAGTTGAGATTCTTTCAAAAAATAAAAAAGAAAGACACTATAACTTATTTTTAAAATGGGATGTTCTTAGCTTAGATGCCAAATATCCACCCAAGAATTTCACTGATTTTCTTGGCAACTGACTTTCCTGGAACCATTCCTGTCTGATTGGTAAGTCTTTCTTAAAAGGTAAAAACAGTGTACACAATCTTAGCCCAGAAAAGACTTGGCAGAAAGTACAAGAAAGAAAAATAACCTATATCAAGGAATATCCTCACTGCTGAGAGAAAACAATTTTCGAAAGTTGATACACCAACCCTAGCTAATTTCTTCTGAAATGTATCTCTTCATTATGAAGAGAGGACAAACCCCTCCAACTGACCTGAAATTCTTTGCCAAAAGCAATTTTCATCACTCAGTGCTATAGTAGATCATCGGCAAGTGGAAAAGCCAGACTGCTTTGAAGATTACATTTTAAATCTCACATTCCCCATTCTCTCCTTTGGAGATTAATTCCATTTACCACTGAATAAATATGACTGTGTATTCAGCATGGTTTTGTCTAGCTGCTACTAACAGAAAAACATCCTTCCCCTCACCCACATGGAACATATAAACTTCAGGATTTATTCATCTTGGGTCACAGGTACAGGAGACTTTGTAGTATTAGATGAAGGACAGAGGTCTTGGTAATCAAGTGGCAACGTGGAACAAGATGGTGGATAAAGTACTACCCGCCCCTACTCAAGCCAAGAGGATTTTGAGGGAGACATTGATGTACCACTGTGTGTTCATACTGTGAGTCTCTATACAAGGAGATTCAGAGGCCCAGGAACTTGGTATGGCATAACGTGGGGGAGAAAGTACTCTCCCCATTTATATCTGAAACCAGAACTCTTTTTGGTAGTCAAAGAACTAAAGTTTGATAGCATCCATATAAGGTTCCATTGTATGGATATTGAGTTTTACATGTCAGAGAACAGCAGAGATACAATTTCTTCTAGTGGCTTTGTGTACCGCATGCAGGGATAAGTATAAACTTGACCAGGAAAGGAAGATGGTAATGGAGGTGGGAGAACCACATGGTGCTTGAAGTTGAGAGAGGTGTTTATGAGAATGCGTGGCCACACATTTCTGTAGGAGTTCAAGACATGCTAACCCAAAATATGCTGACTTGGCATATTATTTATTTCAAGCTGAAGGCACTTGAGAAACAGTAGTTGCAGAATGAACTATCTGACCTGCCTTTTCCTACCTGCAGCAAGCCATAAAATTTCCTTTGAGAAAGGTGACTTCCCTGTACCAGGATGAGAAAATAATCCTTAATACCAGAGACTGGAAATTGATGCTGCAATGGATCTGTATAAATAAACCTACTAAAATAATCCTTACCTTCCACTAGCTTTACACCTACTCCTGTATAGCTCCTTCCCCACAATTTAGTGCCTCCTGGCCCAAACCCTTTGTCTTATCATTTTTTTCCACAAATTTATCATTTCTTTGTCTAAAAGGTATAAAGCTTTGTGCATTGGCCATTTTTTAAGGTTCTCCCTCTTTTGTGAGGGTCCCCACGTACATGTGAAAATTAATCCAACATGTATGCTTTTCTCCTGTTAATCTGTCTTGTGTCAATTTGGTTCTTAGACCCAGCCGAAGATCCCAACTAAGAACTAAGATGAGTGGAGGTATCTTTAGCTTCCCCTACACTTCCCTTTAGGCTATCTCCTCAAATCACCAGGAGGGCAGTTTGGAAGAGAACTGAGACTGCTACCATCCATACATAGATAAGACATTAAGCTATGTTGCTTTTGAGCTGTGCAAAACCATTCTACTGTAATGCACACAGAAGCACTTAACGTACGCCATTCGCTTTAAAAAATAATAGGTAAGAAACTATTCCTTTAAGAATTGGCGAATTATAAGATGCAGAAGAAATGAAATGTGGTCAAAAAAGGCTGTAGTCATATACCCTAGAGCTTATAAAAAGAAATGGGGGAAAAGAGTGAAAAAATATAAGCATGTGTCAAAAAACGCAGTCTCGTAGACAAAAACTGAAAATAATTTAGTATTCATTAGACAAATATTGTCATTGCCTTATTTAAATTTGTGCCCCAATCTAAAAAATAAAAAAATAATGTTGAAACCAATAATTCACAGTTTTAAGCTTCAGGATTGTTTCTTGCCTGAGACAGATAATAGCTGGTTGAAGCAGCTGTTCTCAAAAAGAAAGCATGAAATTAATGGGCACTTACTCTCCCTGTTGCCATTTGTTTTTCTGATTTGTAAGCAACACACCTCTGAGTACGCATTTATGAGAATATTTACGGAAGAATGGAGACTTGCTGAAGAAATTATTTTTGGCCCCTGATGAAGAAGAGTGACTGATAGGGTAATGTAGGGTAATTACATTCTGAACCAATGCACACTAATATTTAAAGCTCATTTCCTTTCAATATTATACATGTGTGAAACAAATCTTTTTTCTCCTTCAAATGTTCCTTTATACTGTGGTGCCTATTACAGAAAATAGCAAAAAAAATAAGCAAAGTGACAACTGTCACTTCCTCTAAGACATTTTTTTCCTTTAAATTCTGACATTTTCCATCATTTCTACAATTAGTTTTTGTGGACCTGGCTGAAAAGTCACTGCCTGTCTGCCACAACACAAGGAAAGTACGAGATAGTAACACCATTTTCTTCCTGCCAAAGATGACAAACCTCCCAAAGGGATAATTTCTCTCTGGGGATAAAGCCACACAAGGCTCTGAATCGGATCTGTTCTAAGAGTCTTCTGAGCCTGAATGCCAATTATGCATGAAATTGTGCAGGAACTACTATAGATGACTAAATCCTTGGAGTTAGAAACAAGAGCCTCGGAATCTGGAGGACAAAACAGGACATGTGAACCACGTATGAAAAGTAGGGGGAAAAAATAAGATTTAAGAGTCTAAAAGAAACAAGAATAGGATATTATAAATGCATTCGCTCAGTCTCTTCTCTTTCCTCTTCTGACTTCCTATATGTCTGTCATACTCTCTTTTTCTCTCTTTTTTTCTCTCTCTCCTTCACCCCTTACCCCATACAAACACACAACTACAAACTTAATGGGGAAAAAAACTGTACACTGTATGAATTTTTTTAAAAAAACTGAATAAATAAAGTTGTATGCCTAAAGTTACACCCTGATAAAAATTTAGATTAAAGAGCAAGAAAAAAGATGAAATATAAAGCAGATTTAAGTTGCTAAGCAACTTGGCGTTCACATGAAATTAGATATAGCAATTTGCTTTGGCAAGACTACACGATAAGTTTAAAGAAACAAAACCAGTTATTAGTTTTAGCTACTAAGTAATTAAAGAAAGAAGAATTAAAAGATTGAACTGAATTAAGTCAGTGTTTAACATATAAGAATACAACCAATTTGTCTCAGAGGCCTGAGGGTCCAAACTGATATTTAATTACAAGACAGAAGATGACAGTCAATTTGACAAAGGCAAAAATAGATTAAAACATGATACTATATTTAAATCTGATCTTGTGCAATGAGTTTGACTTTGTGCCAAACTCCTGTAATATTGTCTTACATCACGTAATAAAATGTTCATGTAATAAAGTCTTTCTGCACATAGATTCTGATTTATCTATTATTTCTTCTGGGTCTAAGGTATGCCATCTCAGCAAAGATTAAAGTGCTTAATGTAGTGAAAATTTGTCACTTTGTTTCTGAAGGAATTAAAATATGCATTATTATTAAATTTGGGGACTGTACTTGCATTGTTGCCATCAGCTACTATAATCAGAATGCAAAGCAGCAGAACATCTATTCCAACTGTGGATAATCTGTTCCTTTATAAACACCATAGTAAAAAAGGATTAAATCTATTGTTTAATAGATTGTTTGAGATGGCTTAATTCTCCTCTAGCAACTAGCCCCTTGGCTTTTCTTCACTCAAGAGAATATTTGGAAAAGGAAAACAAGAATTGCTATCTATAAGTGTTGCTCACTTTCAGACACTAATCTGCATTAATGAGTCTCTCTATCACTTCAGTTGCAGGTAGCAGCTGAACAAGGATAGACTTGTTGATTAAAACAAACAAATAAACAAACAACCTAACAAAGGCAAGGAACAAATCTATTATTTAAAGGATGTTCCAAAGAAGGAACAGGACACTAATCTGCATTAATGAGTCTCTCTATCACTTCAGTTGCAGGTAGCAGCTGAACAAGGATAGACTTGTTGATTAAAACAAATAAACAACCTAACAAAGGCAAGGAACAAATCTATTATTTAAAGGATGTTCCAAAGAAGGAACATTTAATTTTCTGATCAGCTTAGGAGCTTGAAGTCTGCATTGGCTCAAAGACTTTATATATTTAGTAATTTCAGTCTCTCTAGTTTAGATGCAAAGTTTAAAAAGACTGAAAAACTAAAATGTGATTTTAACTACACAGAGGTCACCTATCCTTTGCATTTTTCAAAATCTTTGTACAAAATCATCCTTTACTTTCAGAGTGATAATTAGGGTCTGAATATTTGATACTTGTGTTCACTTATTGCTCACTATGTAAAAACTCATGGAATTTTGTCCTCAGTAAACTGAGAATCTTGGAGCTATGTTGATACTGCCTGAAGGTTTGGTCTTATTCGAATCAACCTAAGGTGTGGAAGCTTTGCTTTTTATTAAGTCTAAAGGAAGTATTGACTTTTGGCTACCGAGACTATTGCTGGATGATGCCATTTTTTCCTGCCTCACTGTTTTTGCTACCCAGTTAAGACAAGTAGCAGCAAGTGACAGGACCACACTGAGCTTCTTGATGTTCAGCATGGAGGACAAGGTAGTTGATTTCTCCTTCAGTATTTAAATTAACTAGATACTGACAACATTAAAAATGAAACAAAGTCTCCTACTGGTCTCTTCATCTGCAATTTGCCTTTGTAATTTTCTTTCAAGACAGATAGTACTGATGGGACTAAAGAAGAAAAGTATACATTAAGAGGAAGGCAAGGAAAGGTAGAAACTAAAATTTATGTGTTGTAGCTTATTAGAATATTGGTAAAATACATGTATTTGTTTTTTGTGAGTGCACTGTAGCTTTAAGAAAATCTATGCAATTCCTGAGTTATTTGAAAAGGTGGAACTGAACTACTAGAACTATAACGGGGAGGTAAATTTTAAAATAGAACTAAGGTACTCAGACATTCTTCTCACTAATAATCAATTCAAGCCAAAAGACCTTAAGGATCTTATTAGAGACGTACTCAATACCTTCATTTATTTAAGATTCTTTTTTCTCTCTCTCTGTATTTATTTATCCTTCTGTGGAAAATAGAGAAAACAACCTAAAGTATGCAAAATGATGGAAGAGTTTTAAAAATAATTTTAGAAGCACATCTTTGATACAAACTCCTCCACTCAATATGGATTTATGATGACAAGGGGTTGGAAAAGTTATTACATTTGCATTTGTAAAATAGGTAATTCCAGGTCAGAACATTATTTCTTCTTCAATCTTGGTATTATAATCAACCCTGGGGAGGTCATCGAATCATTTCTTTAAGTGGAAATAGTCCCAGTAGGTTATAAATAAGTGATTTGCTGAGCATTTACTATATGCTAAATAGACATCTCACTTATCCCCATTAAAGTAAGGTTATAGTGTTTAAATAACCAGATCAAGGTCACGTGTTAGTAAATGTCATAGACTAGACTGAACACAGGAATGTAAATATCTCATGTCTCTGCTCCTGATCACTGAGGTCTCTCTTTCACCAGCTGTCAGGTTTGATGTAAAAAATGTATATTCTTAGATCCCACATCAGATCTAGGGAGTTTATATGATAGTTTGTAAAGCACATTTGTTAATTACTAAACACAATACTATCTGTGTATCCCTTGAAACACATAGCATACAATGCTTGTGTTCCAAGTGCTTACTATGTTCTAGGATGTGAACTAAGCCATACACATTTTATATATTTTCTTTTTTAATTTTCACCTAACAATTTGTGATATGCATAAGTATCCTTCACTTTACATGTGCAGAAACCACTGTGAAGAAATGTATCTAAGGTCTCACAAATTAGAAATGATGATCAGACTCTGCAATGTGTTCTGGCCAGCACTCCTACTTAATATGTACTAAACTGAAATTGAAAAAAAATTTCAAAATTTCAGAGCAAGTTAAGTAAACTTTGGAATCATCGCTTAACTAAACACTAAGAAAAGAATGCAAAATATACCAGGCATTGGTACTTTTACTTTGAAAATTTTAAGAAGCTTTGTTCCTCTCTTTGACCTTTAAGAACTTAATATCTTTTTTTTCCCCCCAGTTTTCAGGCCACCAGTGATGTGAACATTAGCCCAAGTAAATACCTTTGTAATTAAGAAACGGAACGAAAAGGAGGAAGGAAGAAAAAGTTAGAGCAAGAATGGAGATAGAAAAGGAAGAATAGAGGAAGGAACAGAGAGAAAAAAGAAAGAGGATTTGATATAACAGAGTACTTCTAGATAGGAGGGCAGCGTTCTTTCTTATATGCAGAGACTGGGGGTTGACTTGAATTTAAATTAAGTAGCAAAGTTCCTAAGCAAGGCTCTGTCCAAATGCATATGTAATACAATAAGGGATAAGCAACAAACATAAAGAAAGGTCTTCTTAGTAAGGGAGAGAGGTCTACCATGCAGTCAGGTTGGATGATATTCTTTTAAAGATGTAGGAATGGAGACTCCCACCCTCCATGCCACTATAGAGGTAGAAGGCATTTGCAGAGATCATTTGAAAGGGGTAACAAAGGATTGTTGTACCTCCTGTAGTACCTGAATAGGAATAAAAAACTTTTTTTTTTTTTTGTACTAAGCAACTAAGAACAGAAATAGAAAAGGCAAGAGCAACATACAGTTGGTGATCTCTAATCTAGCCTAGAGCTTGTACTTTCAAGAGTGAACTTTGGGCATCTCCACAAAGAAGTAGTGAGTGTCCTTGCAGTTTTAATGCATTGGCATTCATCTGGCAATTCTGCATGTCCATTTCATAAAGTGGAAAATGTGAGTTAGAGAACCAGGAAGAGGATAATAGAAGAAGATGGCTAACTGGGACCATTCATATATATCCCTGTCACTAATCTTGGCTATTGCCAGCACTACAGCAGCACTAAAGTAAAATTATATCTTAATATCAGTCCCACACTGTGGTTTTACCAGAAATATCATAATAAATTCCACAGTGTGGTTATAGTTTTTCTCAACTTATTTACCTCTAAGTTAGGAAGACCTTTTAAATGTAGATATAAGAGAAATACCCGAACTAAGTGAAAGAATATAAATGGCCTATTTAGTAACTATCCTGGTACCCCAATTGGGTAGAAAAGTTCTACATACTCGTCCATAGTTCCAAGTTTGAAATAATTATTTAAAATTTATCTTGTTTATTTTTAAACAATGATTCTTTCAAATATATCTTTGGTTTAAATTCCAATGCTTTTCTCTAGGTTGTTTTAAAAATGCTATGCATTATACCGTGGCTATTAACAGGCTTTCAGAACCACAGAAAGAAATACACAGAATGAAAAACAAACAAAAAAGCATAGAACTGTAACAGTATATGACAACTGAAACTCAGCATCCTTATATATCTATTATTTGAAGGGTATTTCTTATTTCGCATGATTTTTAAAGAGGAGATAGTGATACTTAGCCCTTAAAGTTAATGTAATGGACAATACCTATTAGGTAGAATGCTAGAACTGTGCCATGCGTGTAGTAGGCAGATAAAAATAGTAGTTATTCTTACTCATTCCATAAGTTGATGTTGCTTGCATGATTTTTAAAGAGGAGATAGTGATACTTAGCCCTTAAAGTTAATGTAATGGACAATACCTATTAGGTAGAATGCTAGAACTGTGCCTTGCGTGTAGTAGGCAGATAAAAATAGTAGTTATTCTTACTCATTCCATAAGTTGATGTTGCTTAAACAATGTATATATATTTTCCTGAGAAACATCTTTGGAGGAAAAACATTGCAGAGTTACGGTTACTACTTGAAAAATAGATTACATAAATATAATGACCAGAAATTTGGGTGAAGCAGATATCAGCATAGTTCAGATGAACACATACAAATGAAGACATGAAGCATAACCAATAATGCTTCTTGGTTAGACAATAAGGGGAAGTGCGGAAGCAGGTTTCATAACTGCCCTGTGGAATGTTGTGTGCTTTTTGATTTCTAATCAGGCCATTTCTCCTTTTGATTCAGATATATTATACTTACCATCCTGTTTCCCCATGCACAAACTACATATTCACCAATTTTTCATTGGTCTCAAAACCCTTAAAACCTCAGACTGTCATTCCTTTTCCTGCTCTTGTGTCTCACTTCTTTCTCCTTCCTAAATAATTTCTTCCCTATCATTTGGTTTGCCCAGCTCATAATCCCATAATGAAATAAAGGGAATATTATTATAATACAAGGAGTAACAGAGAGATTCTGTTAAACATTTTTGATGAGAATGAAAGGTGATAATGCTTTTCCTGGATATATTTCAACAAAACCTTAATAACTTTATTCGGAATGCTGAAAATTCTCTTCGTTGGCATTTTAATGATAATTGTCTCTAAGAATTTGCAAGTGAATGGTGTAAACACAAAGGAATTACCTAAAAATAAAGTTTAAATTTCCACCCAATCAGGGAAGTGTGATGTGGTTAGGGAATAAAACCACCTTTTATTACTGTTGATGGCTAGAGAATACTGTCCTTCATAACTAGTTAATTTCACATTTTTGTGAAAACATGATGACTTTATCACCGCAAAAAGCAAAAATAATAGCACCAAAGGAGAGACATATCTTTCGATTTGGCTTAAGTAAAAGCAAAAGCAAAACATGTCAGCTACATCTCTTTATCTGCAAATTTAAATTTAAAAGCAGATTTTTTCCTTATCCTTTCTCTTTTTATATACACACACACATACACACACACACAACACTGAAAACTATGAAAAAAAAGTTAAATAGAAAGAAAATATACTGTTATATAAATATACTGACAGCAGAAGATAAAAAACCAAGCAGGATTTATTAAGAAAAAGAAATGTTATTTTCTTACAATTGCCATGATGAGGTTAAAGTAGAGTCTTTCATTAAATGGGCAGCAAGGAAGGCCACTGATGTCACGGCATGTATATTTAGTTCATTTTATTCTCTTTGTCAAGGTAAGTCATGCAGGAATTCTCGTATAGCATGTGAACAATGAAATCATTTGAGAGAACTAATCCTAAATGTGAAAGGATGATATACCACATGATCAATTTGACAAAAACCTACTCCAACACAATTCTCAACACAAGAATGTAGACTCCTTCTCAGGTGATTAAAGGGAGGGGTAGTTAAATATTTTGTTGTAATACATAAATAATTGAAACATAATATTGAAGAGAAAAATGCACTGTAGACTAAAGGATGTATTTAAATCAAAAACTTACACTGTGGTTAATATTTTTTCTTAAAAATAAACCCCACAATTTTAGTATATTCTGCATGTGTCTTTAGAGGTAAATTTGTTTCTTTTGTCTCTGAGTACCTCTACATAACTTTTCCTGTCCGTGATTTTGCAATAACAGCACTGAAGAAAGACATGCTGCTTCTTCAAAATGGCAATGTGGCTCTCTGTTCATGAATTCCCTTAAATTGTCTTTCATGCCAGTGTTATCTTTGTGACCTTGTTTGCAGGTCATCCTTTCCAACTTACATAACTGAAGATAAAAAACAATAATTGGGACTATCGAATATTCTAGAAAGTGATTTTCATTTCAAATATAGCCACTTATTGATTTAAACCCCAAACAGATTACCCTTGACAAACTGTATTCATCATACAGATGACCACAGCGTAGCAGTTATCATTTAAGGAATCAGTACTAAGAAAGACAGACAGCATGCAAATTAATAAAACACATAATTTCTGAGTGCCTAACATGGAACAAGCAATGATAAAAACAACACACAAAGGCAAATGAGATAGAGTCTTTGCTATAAAGGTACTTGCAGAACCATAAAATGGAAAAATTGCTGAGGACAAATAAAGATTTGTATAGGAAAATAGCAGAGGGGGTAATTAACTACCTGATGTACATGAGAAAATAATATTAGAAAATAAACATTTGAAGTGGCGAATAGATATGGGTTTTAGCAGCTAGAGAAGAAAACAAAAAGCAATCTAGATAGGAGGAACACGTGCAGCTGCCCAAACAGCTTCTCAGAAAGAACATCCTATGTTCTGAGATCAATAAGTTGCTCAAAAGAGCTGAAAAGGTAAAGAAAATTGAGATATGGAGAATATCTTCCATTTGCCCATCTAGATTCACCATTCATTAAGCTCCCTTGTCCTCTAACTGCCTGTTGGGTTAAGTCAATGGAAACACTGGTAGAAGGTAAAAGAAAGAAAAGAGTAAGGTCTGAGTCCCAGTACTTATTGCCCTAGATTGTAGCTATGAGTGGGACAGTGGTTGCACCCATCGACAAGGGTCACAGCCACTGTTAGGCAGTCCTTCACCACACACTGCAAGATGATAAAGTACCCGGCAACGACTAGTCCCTGGTATTTCACTATCCCTTATGCTTTTCCTACACCCTGCCTACACCTCTGTAAATAATCCCTTCATGAAATTCTACTCAAGTTAAACTAATTTTAGTATACCATCTGTTTTCTGCTGCATGTATTTCACTATCCCTTATGCTTTTCCTACACCCTGCCTACACCTCTGTAAATAGTCCCTTCATGAAATTCTACTCAAGTTAAACTAATTTTAGTATACCATCTGTTTTCTGCTGCAAACATGACTGATACAAGATGGAAAGATATTTAGATTTTTAGGGTGGGAGTTTCTTAGAAGGTGATGGAAAGTGTTTCAAAAAAAGAGAAATTAACTCACAAACCAAGGTCATTGGACAGTCAGGTGAGCCAAGATTAAAGACCTGACTGGGAGGGAAAGGTATGGGCTGAAAATGTTCTCTTCCTCCAAGACTGGAAGGAGAAATATAGAAAGATATAGATACAGATGTAGTTTTATACATATATACACACACATGTAGACATATGAATAAAATGGAGGGTCACACGAATTCAAGGCAGATCATATTTGAAAAGTTTTATTTGTTTGTTAATTAGATGGCACGGTGATTTCTTACCTATTTCTTACCTATTGAGAAAGCAGAGGATAGGCTCACAAGTTGATGAGGATGATTAGCAATGGGAATGGGAGTCAATTATTGAAAAAAATAACAATTAATAAGCAGCTGAGGTTGGAAACCATCCATGAATTAATATGCTGGTCTGTATGGATTTGCCATTTTCTCTAGCAGTGTCTTACAAATGATATCGGGATTCATCCACTGGGATTAGAGTGAGGGGAGAGAACAGCAGAGCAAAGAAATGGAAATTCCGCTGAGAGCTCAGTGGAATTGTTCCATCATTCAAGCTGAGTTACGTAACAAATGAAATTAAGGTAGGAAAGGTTGAGTGAGTAGAATAGGAGGGAGCAGTTAATGGTGTAAATGTTTTAGGAGGTAAGATGAGAGCAGTGTCATTGGGTTGAGAGAGGTAGTCAGAGAGTAAATCTTGGAGTTTATTACATTTCATGCTGAGTAGTTCTGGAAATGATAATGTCCTGGGGACCAGAGAAATGAGTTGATGAAGTGGGCTGGAGTAGGGAAAGTGAGAATGAAAGAAATCTGTGAGAATTAAGAGTTTGACATGTGCAGTTTATTGAAATACTTTAGCATATGCCCAGTTTTGAAGTTAGAAGGAGTGTGAGTGGGTGAAGTGCTATTAAAACATCAGCCCTGTCACCTGGGTAAATGCTAAAAGCAAAAAAAAACCCACAGGAAAATCCCATTGAATATCTTTTATGAGAACAAGTGTCACTAGTCAGATTCAAGGTGAGTATTTAATTTGATGGCAATAGAAAGTTTTCAGAGAGCAGAGGGCCAAAGTTTGGAGGGAGATGAGCAGGTTGAGAATGGATCTAAAGAGTTAGGACTGAAGGTAATAAGAAAGACAAGCCCAAAGACAAAAGGCCACTGAACTTTAGCAGTGAATGAATGTTCCATTTCAAGACCATGATGTTGTGGAACTCATTGCCCTCTGTTCAGTCATTACATGATTGGCCTTGGCCACCTCTGATACATATTCCTTTCAAGATTTCATACTGCCCTATAGAAACTCTTGCTTTGTAACATGTAGCAAAGTAAATCAAACCAAGACAAAGAACAATTAACATCTACTTTTATCAAGTGAACATCACTTAAGAGAAAGAGTCTTAAGAAAAAGACCCTTGTCCCATCTCAAGAAATAACTACTACCAGGTCATAGAAACATCAGTGTTTTTTTTTACACTATAATTAATGTGGAATGATGAAATGCTGAGCGTGAATAATTCAGTCAATAAATGTCCAAAATACTCAAACTGCAGTTGATTTATTGCTATTATATGTATAGAGCACTAGAAAAATGACAAACTTTTCAATGCCAAATTTAATTCAAACAAAAAAGCAAAAGTATAATTTATTCTTTTATATATTAAAAAACACTTTTAAAATATTATCTGTTCTTCCAACAGAAAGAGAATTCTAGAGTATAATTCTACTTAATAACCAGAGCTGATTGATATATAGCCAAATTCTGGTCAAACATCTGTAAGTAGGGAAGGAAATAAATGTTATGAAAGCATTGAAACAGATTTAAATTGCTATATTTCAGTAAAACTTTATATGAATAAATTTGACTATACAATTAATAAGCTCCACATATTCTAGGGATGTGGATAATAATTTTGAAATAATTTTTAAAAAGTTGACATGGTAAATGTATGACAGTCCTGGAGTGGAAATTAAAGATAGAAGAATCATTTTACCATGTTTCTTGATTTCTTGAGTTTTCACACTGTTATTAGAAAAATTCAGACCTGTCTAATAGGGAGATGGGATTCTTAGTTATCTCATAACTGAGCAAACCAGTTTTGTGTATGCTGACACCAAATACCACTACATTTCTATTCCCTTTCTGGCATATGCTAAAATATACTTGCTTTTTCCTGAATTAACAGAAGAGCCCAAAAAGTCTTCAGAGATTTTGGTCTTTAGAGATTTTGAAATCAGATAAATTTGTATTTAAAGCTATTGATTGGCACTCCAAGACCATAGGTAAATTATTTAAAATTTATGATTCAAAGTTTTCTTAGCTGTAAAATAAAAATAATGATTCCTACATCACATGGCTTTTCTAAAAATTAAATGAGATAAACTACTAAAAAGTCTACCACAAGCCTGACCCCTGTTATGAATCATTAGTCACTACTGATCCCTTCCCATGTTGAAGGATGCAGTTTAGGGAGAATGTCACAGTCGTGTGTAGATGGTTAATGTAAAGAACAGAAGATGTTGATGTCCTACTGCCCTGAGTTTAAATCCTACTATAAAAAGTCTTTTGTGTAGGTCTGACAACATGTTTAAGTTCTTTGATATAAGGTTTCCTCATCTGTAAAGTGGAAATAGCAACACCCAGCTCAGATTATCTTATTAAGGGTTAAATGGGAAATTTATGAAAAGAACCAACATAGTGCCTCCTCTCATATACCATGAATTCAAGGAGTATTTTTTTTTTCATCTCTATCCCCTTTAAGGTGTTATATTATTTTTAATAGTGTATTATTTTAATAGTCGCTACATGATTTGAAAGGAGAAAAAGAAAAAAAAAGCATCCTCTATGTTCATATACAAATAGGGTCTTTTTAGAGAAAGCTTTGTTTTGTTATTTTTTATCTTGCTGATAATTGCCACTAACTGAGTGAGATGGTATCTCACTGAGGTTTTCATTTGCATTTCCCTGATAATTAGTAATGCTGAGCATTTTTTTGTGTGCATGTTGGTCATTTGTATGTATGCTTTTGAGAAATGTCTATTCAGGTCCTTTGCCCATTTTTAATTTTTTTTTTTTGGGGGGGCGTTGCTGTTGAGTTGAGTTCCTCATATACTCTGGACATTAGCCCCTTGTCTGATATGTAGTTTGCAAACACTTTCTCCCATTCTGTAGTTTGTCTCTTCATTTTGCTGACAGTGTGTATTTTTGCTTTGGTTGCCTGTGCCTTTGTAGTTTTGCTCAGAAAAGCACCGCCCACCCCCATTTCATGTAGAGACATTACATGTAAAAGACATGAAATGTCATTACATTTCATGTAAAAGACAAAGGGTCTTTTAGGGTCTATTAGAGACAGCTAATTTTATGGTTGAGATTTATGTTAAAGTTAAGACTGGTTTGGGCAAATATGTCAGCAGACTGGATTCAAAAATCATTAGCCTTCCTATATGCAAACAATGAAATAGCTGAAGAAGAAATCAAGAAAATAATGCCATTCACAATACCTACCAAAACAATGAAAAATGTAAAAATAAATTTAACAAAAGAGGTGAAAGATCTCTACAATGAAAACTATAAAACATTGGTGAAAAAAATTGAAAAGGACACAAATAAATGTAAATATACCCCATGTTTATGTGTCAGAAGTATTAACATCATCAAAATGTCCAGTTACCCAACATAATCTACACATTCAAAGCAATCCCTATCAAAATACCAATGACATTCTTCACAGAAGTAGGGGGAAAAAAAAAAAAAAAGATCTTAAAACCTGTATGGAACCACAGAAACATTCTTCACAGAAGTAGGGGGGAAAAAAAAAAAAGATCTTAAAACCTGTATGGAACCACAGAAGACCCCATGTAGCAAAAATGTGACATTCTTCACAGAAGTAGGGGGAAAAAAAAAAAAAAAGATCTTAAAACCTGTATGGAACCACAGAAGACCCCATGTAGCAAAAATGATCTTGAACAAAAAGAACAAAGTTAGAGGCATCACACTTCCTGACTTCAAAATATACTATAAAGTTATAGTAACCAAAACAGCATGGTACTGACATAAAAACAGACAAATTGACCAATGGAATAATAGCATGGAGAGCCCTGAAATAAACCCACACAGTTACAGCCAACTAATTTTCAACAAATTTACCAAAAATATATAAGGAAAGGACAGTGTATTCAACAAATGGTGCTAGGAAAGCAGGATATCCACATGCAGAAGATTAAAACTAGACCCCTATCTCTCACCATACACAAAAATCAACTCAAAATGAATCAAATACTTGAATTTAAGACCTGATAATATGAAACAACTAGAAGGAAACATAGGGAAACTCTACATGAAATGGGGGTGGGCGGTGCTTTTTTGAGCAAACTACAAAGGCACAGGCAACCAATGCAAAAATACACACTGTCAACAAAATGAAGAGACAAACTACAGAATGGGAGAAAGTGTTTACAAACTACACATCAGACAAGGGGCTAATGGCCAGAGAATATGAGGAACTCAAACAACTCAACAGCAACCCCCCCCCAAAAAATACAATTAAAAAATGGGCAAAGGACCTGAATAGGCATTTCTCAAAAACATACATACAAATGACCAACATGCACATAAAAAAATGCTCAGCATTACTAATTATCAGGGAAATGCAAATGAGAACCTCAATGAGATACCATCTCACTCCAGTTAGTGGCAATTATCAACAAGATAAAAAATAACAAATGCTGGTGAGGATGCAGAGAAAAAGGAATCCTCCTACATTGCTGGTGGGAGTGTAAACAGACACAGCCACTATGGAAAACAGTGTGGAGGTTCCTCAGAAAACTAAAAATAGACCTACCTTACAACCCAGTTATCTCACGACTGGGTATATACCCAAAGGAAATGAAATCAATATATAAAAAAGACACTTGTACTCACAGGTTCAAACAGCACTATTCACAATAGCCAAAAGATGGAATCAACCTAAATTCGATCAGAGGATGAATGGATATAAAAACTATGGCATGTATACACAATAGAATGCTAATCAGTTATTTAAAAAAAAATGATATATACCCAAAGGAAATGAAATCAATATATCAAAAAGACACTTGTACTCACAGGTTCAAACAGCACTATTCACAATAGCCAAAAGATGGAATCAACCTAAATTCGATCAGAGGATGAATGGTTATAAAAACTATGGCATGTATACACAATAGAATGCTAATCAGTTATTTAAAAAAAAATGATATCCTATCATTTGCAGCAACATGATGGGACTGGAAACCACCATGTTAAGTGAAGTCAGGTACAAAAAGGAAAATACTGCATGATTTTACTCACATGTGGCATATAAAAAAATGTGGTTCTCATAGAAGTAGACAGTAGAAGTAATCGTTACCAGAGGTGAAGGCAATGGGGGGAGAAGGGAGGAAGGATGGATGGAAGAGGAAAAATGGTCAACTAATGGTTACAAAACTATGCTACCTATCCTAAGTGAATTATTGTGCAGTATATGCATGTACTGAAACAATACTCTGTACCCCACAAATGTGTACAAATAAATGTTAAAATGTTTTGAATAAAAAAACTAAAAGGCAAACAAAGAAACAAACAAACAAAAGACCTCTTTGCCACTAACATGCTGTGCAACCATGGACTATATTACTAAACTCTTTGAAACTCATTGTTATGATATCTATAATACACCAAAAGTCTAATTAGAAGATTAAATAATTATTTTGTGTAACACTCTTTATACGCCTGGCTTAAAGTAAATGATCTGAAAATATTAGACTTTATCATTCTGACAACATTCAGATTTTCAAATCAAAATAAATCAGTTTTTGTAAAGAATACTTTTGCTCATTTTTTAAATTTAGAAATATTAAAAATAAAATATAAAAGAGCATAAGTCAAATATAAGCCATGATTATTAAGTCAATTATATATTTATATTATAAAAATTATTCCAATAAAACTTCTCAGTTATTCTGCCCATTTAAAGAGATTTTTAAAAACAGCTAAGAATAGTGTCATAAAAGCATCAAATGAATAAATATCAAGAGCACTCAGTAGAGAAAGTGCAGAGCGTATAGCTGTTTTCCTATCATGATTTCAATCCAGTATAAAAATGTTTTCTGAAAAGTGTTGCCAGCTCTGACAATAAGGAACTTGTTGCTCAACTCCCCTTAGGCAACTTCTCTATTCAATTAAGGATGTTTTCAAGAACTGTTACAATTTTTCCTGCATTGCCTTTTGGGGTACACATAGAAGATATGCTTCAACGATGCATTTTGTTTTCGATTTCTCTTACAATTCAATTTACTGCAATAAATCATGAGTACTGGTAGTACATACATAAAGGAAAATTACAATCATTTGGACAAAATACAAAACTACAAGGATTAATCTCAATGTTTCATAAGTTAACAACTTAAATAGCAAATCAAATAATTGGAAACTTGCTTTATTAAGCTTTATTGATATAGTTCTGAATAAGGTTGAAAAATATGCAATTATTTGCAAATAAGTATATTTGCAAAATATTGTAATTTTTAAGTAAAATAATAACCACTCTACATTCATTTAGCAACTGGTTTGCCATTAAGTAATCAATTTGTCTATCCAAGTGAAGCAACATGTGATCATCACTTCATGTAATGTACATGAGTGCAAACATTTTTTTAGAAATTGGAAATCAATATAAAATTCACAAAGAAAATTTTATCTGCTATGAAAACTACTCAAGAATGATGCAAATTTTTCTAAAAGAGAATATTTACCATTAAATATTTATTTTTGCAAGTCCGACATTGACATAAAATCAATTCAATCTACAGTTTGTTTGGTGTTCAGTCACTCACTGTCCTAACCATAAAGCCCTTTGAACACTAAATTTAAATAATGCGTAGGCTAGGTGAGAAGAAGGTAAACAAGGTTCACAGTCAGAAACCTTTATATCTTTTAGCAAAGGGATATAAACCGTTATATCACCTCAATTTTATGAACTTAATTTTTCTAACCCATTAAGAGTTTAGGTCAGTGATCCAAAAGCTCTCTGCCATCTCTGGAATTCTAGATAATGTACTTTTTAAAATATGATATAGTGAAACATTTAGAATCAGTAATTTTGTTTAATACTAACCCCATCTCTTACCATTAGAGCAAATTTAGAAAAAATAACCTACAATGCTTATTTCACAGGGATATTTTGAGAACCAGGTGAACTGGCATGTATAACAATCCTTTATAAACTGTAATGCACTGCACAAACGGACATATTATTAACATCATTGTTCAATGTTTGGGGACATTCATTGACAAGCAGGAAAGACATGCAAGTGGGCAATGACTGAGTCAATAGCTAGAAAGCCCAAGGTGTTAGGTTAATGTAATACTCGTATAGCTTATTAAGTCAGCTATATTTTGTTAAATATGAATAATATTTCCTAAATTTTATTCATGGAAAAAGAAAAAATGACCCTAGAGAGTGAACAACATGACGTCTTTGAACTTGGAGTAAATCATGGTTAAATAAAGCATATAGCTAAACTTCCAATGATTTTTATGTTTGAAATGATGAATTTTTTGACTATAACTGCATCAACATGGCCTCAGATAACCTGCCAAGCACCTTAAGAACACAGTTTAGATCTTAGATTACAAATAATATAAACCAGGTATAATTTTAACTGACTTAACTGGAACGTGAAAGAACCTTGTTTCACTTGGACACAAATTACCTCATGGTTTTACAGGTCACTGAATTTCCGTACTTTGAAAAGATGAACTGAATGAGAAATGGTAAGTAGTGTAATTATTCTTTTCAGTCTCATCAGACACAGAATAAGTTAGTTTTAATTAGTTATAAAAAATCCTGACTCAAATACTGTTGTTTTAGGACTAGATGACATTTTCCTAGACTTATATTTAATGAAGCAAATAAGAAAAAGAAAACTTGAACTAAAACGTATTGATGCCTTAACACAATCACTGGATTTCGTATTCTCTAAGAATTAAGAAGCTTATTATATCTTCAACATTTAAATGATTTTTTTGGATAAGCCTACTGTATATTAACCAATGTTTCCCTTTTGAATCAAATAAAATGCACACAAAAATTCAGACATTGCTTCCTTTGCAAGTTGTTTTAGTTTAAGCATTTAGGGGTTTTGTTTTAAATAATGGATAAGTTAACTTATTTCCAATGGTAACTTTATATTTTAGTAAACAACAAAAAAGAAAGAAAGAAAAACTAATACTATAACATACTGTTCTTTTCTGTCACTGATTCCAAGTCCGTCTTATATTAACATCTCATAAATGGCTTTATAATTTGGCTTATAAATTTTGTTACGTGCAAAAGGTTGTAATATCAGTCTATGTTTGATCATATAGTAATGTGTAATATTTGCATAGAATCTGTGATCATACTATGATCAGTCGGAAATTTTTATAATTTACTGATGATCATTGAATAGGCAACGTAGGAGAACAGTTAAGGAGACCAGGCTTTGAAGTCAGACAGACCTGGATTTTGAATCCTGACTCCTTTTATTATGTCACATTAAACAGTTACATAATCTTGGGCAACTGAGTTTAAATGTCCTTAGCTTCCCTTTTCTGTCTATAACACTGGAAAAGTACTACGACCCACCTCAAGAAGTATTTGAAAATGAAATGGGGGGAAACAGGCCAGAATAATAGGCAACGTAGGAGAACAGTTAAGGAGACCAGGCTTTGAAGTCAGACAGACCTGGATTTTGAATCCTGACTCCTTTTATTATGTCACATTAAACAGTTACATAATCTTGGGCAACTGAGTTTAAATGTCCTTAGCTTCCCTTTTCTGTCTATAACACTGGAAAAGTACTACGACCCACCTCAAGAAGTATTTGAAAATGAAATGGGGGGAAACACAGGCCAGAATTGGGCTTCTAGTGCTCACTATTAAATGGGAGTTATTGTTATTTATGTTTTTCCTTTGATAACATATAATTTGTAAGATATTTGTGGATCCCATATCAAAAATGGCTTTTACTCACTGTGCCAATAGAGCGATCCAGTTCTGTATTTTTCAGTCACTACTGTTTAAAAGCATGGTAACTGGTGAAAATGGGTACGTATTTGGTAACTTCATATTTAGCCCACACAAAATGTAAGCAAGACAAGTTTATTTCTTATTTTTCATGTGGAAAACTTCTGAAATTATTACTGCATGTGTATAATATGACTAGAGGAACAAACCTGAAACTCATGTTAAGATGAGTAATAACTTTTCTGACCTGGATAGTGAGAATATTCTTAAGCATATAGAAAAATAGATATACTGAAATGGAGAGAACCTAACTATTTCTAGCACCTAATTTTAAAATACAAAATACTAAATTAAGAAAAAAAAATGATAAAAATGGGTAACTTAAAGAGCATGGAACAGTCCTATATATATATTTTATGTAGGAGAGACAACCACTTATCCTATGTTGAAACATTAATCTACACAATAACTTTAATTCCAAGTGCTTAAAAGCTATAAATTATTGTTCTAAACAGTAACAGATGCTTCATATTCTTGGTTTGAATAAAGTGGCAGTTTGAATTTTTAAAAGTCCCAATTCTAGTAAAAGGAGAGAGGCTAAGACCTTTTTTCTCTAGACTCATGAAACAAGGAATCCAATCTAAACAACTAGTAATAAACCTACTGGGAAAACTGATAGGGCAGGCAGAAAAAACCATAAAATTGGTGCAATCTATACAGCCCTGTTTCAGGAAGAGAGGAAAGAGAAAAATTGCCTGAGAAATCGCAAATAAAAAGCAGGTTTGATAAGATAGAAGACATATTAAAGGAAAAAATACCTCACAACCCAATCCTACTGAGGTAATAAGTACAAATGATAGAGAGGATTTCTTAGCTGAAGCAGGGACCAAAAAAAGACAACCCACAAAAAGCAAAACCTAAGAAAAGCAACAATGAAAATTAAGTATAAGTAACATCTTCATCATGTCTTTTTTTTTTTTTTTTTTTTTCCTTTTTGTTTTTTTTTTT